>NW_026623566.1:655199-704365 GCF_030028575.1 Malurus melanocephalus
CTTGCCAGTGGATTTGTAAAACACTTCCCAAGGGAAAAAAAACAAAAAAAGCCACCAAAACACAAATACACTGTAAACCCTGCAGATTTAGACATAAAAGGATGTTTAGAGTAAAAAAAGCCACCAAAACACAAATACACTGTAAACCCTGCAGATTTAGACATAAAAGGATGTTTAGAGTGCTTTGTATAAAACATGGCTTGGCTCTACATAGCAGGTATGGAAAAGGTTGAGATTGACCAAGGCAGAGTGGGCACAAGAGGACGTTTGAGTGGGGCTTGAAAGCATYCGTGACAAAGTGCCAAGTTTTCTCCCAAACATGAAGTTTTCTTTCACAAAGCCTGCCCATCAAGCCCAGTCAAGGTTGTTAATTGCATTAAATTGAAAGTCAGTAACACTAGTAGACTACAACATTGGGCTGTCAGGGATTCCTTAAACACACATTCAATGCAAGCTCATTCAGCCTTAGCACATTACAGGCTCAGGACTGATAGATGAGAAAGCTCAGGATAAGCTGAATATCTGACAAATTGTCTGCCTAAACAGCTGCTGTAGAACGACCCCAGTAAATATTTCACTAGATGTGCCAACATCTGTATCAGTTCCCATACCTGCCTTTTTTTTTCCTCATTTAGTGTTCACCCATACTGCACAGAACATGTGGCATTCATTTGCCACAGCCATGCCACAAACCCCTCAACAAATCCTTTCTCATACACAGGAAAGACATAAGGTAAGTGGTTACGAACAAGGAATTTATTTATGTCTGAGCTGACAGCTTTAATCCAAATTCTAATTTCTATCAAATGAGGTCTAAATTATACTAACCTTCACACTGCAAGACCAAAGCAGTTACAATTTTGACTTCCATTTTCCTCTATTGAAGGAAAAGCTTGACACAGTTATATTTTTGAAAGTATTGGTTTGCTAGAACACCAGGCACTTCCCACAGTTTCATGGGACTGATGAGGGCACAGGTCATCATTTACTAAGGATCCTCCTTCAAGTTACAGACAGAGAGATGAGTCAGTCTTCCACTAAAATGCHTAAGTAGCAATGTAATTAAATAACCTGAATCCACTTTTCAAATTGTTCCCATTTCAAGGCTGGTGAAGCTGATAAATATTGAGCAACATGTAAAAAATACAGACATTTTATAAAAGTTAGATGTGTTGGGACTTGTCATTTGTTTGCTGATATTTGGTTGAGGTTTTTTTGCAAGCTCACTACCCTATCTTTTTGCCCATTTATCCACCTATAGTTCACATATTCATCCTTTTGTAGCACATAGCATCTTTCACAAATTAAAATTAAGTTGGCTGTGGAACATTAAAACAAAACAAGTAAAAGGAAAGTAATGCAGATGATATCTAGGAAAAACTATCCACACAGAACTAACACCAGAAAAAGTCCAGAAAAAAAAAGCAAACTAAAAAACACACACAACAATAAAAGAAAATGAGCAATCTAAAGATTTCTAAGCTTTCAGATAAGTTTAGGGCAGAGGAAATTCACGCACTCACCACAGAATGACCTAATGATCTCAACCTTCTCCAAATATTTACTTGACTCTCATGTTCTGAGGCAGAATCTGTTCCATAGACAGTTTTCATGCTATACGACCCTACATTACACATTTTAATTTCTGTGTAAAGATCACAATGCCTAAAATAGCAAACAGGGAAAAAAAAAGAACTATTTGCTTGTCAATTTGACTTGATTATTAACCAGCTGGTGGGATGGATATATTCAATTTTGTGAAGTTCTATTAATCAATTTTTACGCTGTGAGAATGTGTAACAGTTCTGCTTTCAGTGACCTTACATTTGAATGTCAGCACTTGATCTCTGTGAGGGATCTCCAATCCCAATGCCATGCAAGAGCAGCACAAAKCTGACTAGTGTTTTCCAGCATGTTTGCATCCAGAGAGAGTGCCAAGCTGTGTGCCTAAAAGCCACCAAAACAGCACTGGAAGAACTGAACCACAAGCTGCAACACACAGCCCTTTGGCTGTACAGAGCATGGAATCAGCAAACTGCAGTAAATCATCTGATGAAAGATTATTGCTTTAGTCTCAAAGTTTAGCAGATTATTGAGTTTACATTTTTATAACAAACTACKGAGTGTCCAATCTTGTAACTTTTACAGAAGACACATCTGCACCTTCTTTTGGAAGATGTGAAATAAGTTTTGGTCTGCTTTATATACTGGATGATTTCTGGGCATTTTAGTTTGTCTATTTAGGTATGATGCCAGATTTATCATTAGGGCACCTCCACACTTTAAGTGCATTATTGACATGTTTCTATTGCCTTTTTTCCTTAGAAGATGAGAGTGCACACTTAGAATTTCTTTTTATAAGATATTGACACCAGAAAAAATATTTTAAAGAGAAGTGAGTTTTATATTAGGATCTTAGAGGCAGCAGATCTGCAGCTGTCCACAATCATGTCAGCAATAAAGCCCACCAACTATCCTCTTATGAGATTTGATGGTTTTGTCATGATCTATTGCAGAATTTTATGTCAGTTGGATACCACATCAAATCAGTGCCTCCTTGSACACACTGCTGCTAGGTGCTTTGAAGAAAAGAATCAGAATACTGAATATGACCCCATGTCAGAGGGGTACCTGGGACAATATCTTCAGGCAAAGAGCTCAAATCATTAAAAGGCATCAAAGGACACAACTGCTGCAATTCAAACAGCCATTTTTTTCTGAGCACACCTGAAAGCAACAGCTGTCCTAAAGCATGATGGATTATCATTATTCTTTGTTCTATACTTCCCTGCAATATGAAATTAAATACCAAGAGACCTGGAGCTGGCAGAAAGCCAAGATCAACTTCAATGGTGGTAGCTAAGAGCAGCATCACTTGCATTCCTACAAATCCAGCACAGGTAATGTGTCCTGCACACCTCTGTGGAGGGGATGAGCAGAAAAACAGAAGATTTCCCTTTTCTGAAGGCAGAATGAAAGGAAGAAAGTAATATCCTCATCAGTAACTTGAATTAGTGTGACCAAATGTAAATAGTCATTATCCTTTCATTTAGCCCATACACATAATTCCAGGCTAAGGAAACACTAAAACACAGCTAAGCACAGTAAAATATTTCTATGTCTAATAATGCAAATGAAGAACCCTGTGTCACTTTTATAAATTTTTGCTATTTAGTTCTGCTAGAATATCAAGCTTGATTAAATACTATTTGGGTTACTGGAACAAAGTCTCTGCGTYGAAGAAATAGAAGGGTCTGAAAAAGAAGCACTAAAGAACGATGGCAATAACAGAGGGCAGTAGACACAAACAAACTAGAACCGCACTGCACGTGTGGAGACATGTCTTACTTCTAGCTAACCCTCTTTTTCTGACAACACATAATGATCTAAACTGAATTTCCAAACTGAACTTCTTGAGGCTGATGCACAGTTGCTGATCAGTTTCTGAATATCTCCCTTAGGCCTTGATTTACCAAGCAATTTCAAATTACACATGGTATTAATCAAGGAATTTTTCCAATAACATTCTAACACTAAATAGCTTTGGAAAAGGTCAGCTACAGATATGAAGTTATTCTAGCTCTCACAATTTCATAATGTCAGGACCATGAAGCTGGAGTCAGTTGTTTATGATGCTCAAATGAGTGCATTCTCCAGATGTACTATCAAAAGAATTGCAGCATATATGACAGYATATTTATGACAGTAAAACTTAAAGAATAGCTAGACACCCCTTGTCCCTGAAATGGGCAAGAACATCGATTGAGTACAGAGACTTTTAAACCAGTCAGGCTTCTTAATGTTTATTTTAATGCAGCAGAAAATGAATTACTTTCAGAAAGTGCATTACATACTCCATACTTTAGAAAAACTCAAAATCTGSTATTACCCACACTAGTCTTCACATACTTAGGTAATATTTACACTACTTCCACAGTATAACTAATTCATACTGTTGTAAGCTTTGAGAACATATACTCACTTTGAGAAACACAAATTCAGATATTTTGAGTCAGTCCTGCTTTTGAGGTTTTCACTAAGACACCTGTTGGACCAAATGCACCTCCCAAAAATACCCTGATGTATACATTCTTGCAGTCCAAGCAATTATGCTGTTATCAGTCATGGAGTCTTGCTTAGGACAGAAATAATGCTTCATGCTAATTTATTAATTGATTAGAGACTCTGAAGCATCAGGACTTTTGAATCTCATTGCCAAATAGAAAAAAAAAMCTGCTCTATTTCCATTTCTCTACAGGCAGTAGTAGAAAATAGAAATGGTACACTTTGAAACCTTCTCTCTCTATATATAGCACTTCATTCAGACATACATCACAAAAGTTTTGTAGAAAACATACTCCTTTTTTCCTGCCTTAGGCATAGATTTCTTAATTTCAGTATTATTGAACCAAACAATTTTGTCTTCAAAATTAACTTAAATACAACAGATAGGATATCAGATATGTGGATAATCTCATTCATAAGGTATTTTCCCATGGCTCACTACTTGCAACTGATTGGGACCATCTATTAAGAGATTCCAGTCTGTAGACTCCCTATATTATATTTGTGGTTCACGTATTTCTGTAATGAGACATTAACATGCCTTGGCTAAAGTATGGAGTAAATTAAACCCACATTTTTAAGTTTTTTTACACCTTCAGAATACTGCATACTCATTTGGTGTCTGTGAAAAAGCAGTGCTGCTTTTGTTTGATACCCTTAAAATAGCAGAACCATCAAAGTGAAGACTTAAAACCTCCAAATTGCTTTCCTGACAAAAAATTCTTTATTTCATCTAACATTCAGCTTTCAGTGCAAAGGCAGAAGATCATAKCTTTCATTTTGCACTTTTTTTGAGGAAGTTAGTCCATTCAGCTTTGCTTGGAAAACAAAATCAGTAGAGGTTTTTCATCTGTTGCAACTGATGAGTTAATGGGCACAGTTATATCACCTTTACTACCTTATGAATATTAAAAGTAATCAATTTGCCAAGGACTAAACATACACCAAAAAAAAAAAAACAAACTAAAAATTCAAAACTGAGCACAGTAAAGTTTGGCCTTTGATCTATTTACAGTGGCCAAGGGGATTTTCTCACACTAGTTTCATAGCCAGCAGCTCCGAGGCACAAACACAGGCTCAAGACCCCATCCTTAATATTTTTTAAAAAGAAAGAATATATGATAGAAGATAATGAAAAAATATGTCTCAGAACATGCCTTGCATTGTTGTTGTATTTGGTTTAATTGTCTGGAACACAGAAAATATAGAGCAAGTTTCTGCTTCACATCTTTCATAGCTGGTTTTGACCCTCTGTAACACCACAGGGTCACAAATCAAAYGTAAATGTTACTTTTTAAACTACTTTATGGTAGATGACTTGGCCAAAATTAATTAAGAATTCAAGAATCCTATATGAGGGAACCTGAGCCTTCAGGCTGAGCTGTAGTGGTGYAAGTCAAATCAGCCCTCTGAACATGACTGACAGCAGCAACACAAGAACCTCTTACAGGRTAAGAGGGCAGCTGAGAAAATACTCTGACCAAATACATCTAAGCATCTGGGTGTTTTAATAACTCATTTCAAGGAGTTATTCAATCATACAGTAATCTATGGTTTTGCTGAGATAGTCAAACAACTCCATTCAGAACAGGCTATACTGGAGTGTACCTAGTTATGCACCCAAAAACTATCTTTCAAATTAAATCCACAAGAGTCAGTGGGAAACAGTCAGTGGAATCACTCAAAACCACTCCCCCAAACAAAAATGATACTGTAGTGYAGCCTGCCAGAATTGGTTCCTAAATTTTCTGACTTTTCCACTTTTATCTGTCTCTAAAATGGAGGTTATCATTCTGCCAATTGAGTGAGAAAGATTTATTAATGTCTATGACACTATGGAAGACAACTCTTGGAAGACATTTCTTTTACCCATAGATAGGAGGGGCATTTCCTGCACTCTCATAGCCTTTCCTTTAAATTAAAAAGTTGCTGAGATTTTCAATAAGTCTGATGGTTTCAGTTGTATCAGGTACAGTTTCAATAGCAACTGTGTTAAAACCTCTTTTAAAACAACTCCTCGTTTTTACTCCGTAGAGAAAGAAAATAGCGATCTTCTACAGATTTGTCTGTCATGACTGACTGATATTTTTAACTGTATTCTAACTAAGCAAGGCAAGGTTTATGCAGAATAGTAATACCTTATGAAGTCAACAGATACCACTAAAAGAGAAGCACAGTTTTGAGCAAACAAGCCTTACTCAACAGTAAAGAATCCAAAAAGAAAGGCTTTACTGGGGATTACATCCTCTAACTTTTAATATAGCATGATCTAAAAATTTTAGGCTTTTATTAATGATTTTTATTTATGAACTCCATAGAAAACAATAGGGCTGGGTGGATTCTCAACAGCCAGGTCCCTAGAACATTAAAAGGATGTTTTCATTGTTGAGCTACTTTATTTAATGCAATTTGAAGGTAATCATTATCTTCTAGCTCCTCACTCTGGCAAACTATTCAGTCACAATTCTGGTTGCTTTAGGACTGCAGATCAAAGAAAATCTCATACAAACCCCAGACAGGGAAAATATTCACAACTGGATCTAATATCACAAATGGAAGTCAAAAGTATCACCTCTTGTAACATTTCCAGGTCATTGTAACATTATACAATTAGAAGTTGTACATAAGCTTATAAAATTACACATCTCATTTTTCCATTCAGATACTACAAGCATGTGAAAACCTATCTACAGTGTAGTGCAGTTCATTCTTAATATTGGCAAAAAATAACTAAAGTAACTGAAATCAGTGGTAAACTTCAGGACACTCTAATTCTATAGACAGTTGATTCTGATTCAATACTGTAAAATCAGCAAACATTTTTTTTTTCTTTTTGGCTGAGTAAGGACTACAGGATTCAGTTCTTTGCCACTTTAAGTGGCATTTTGAAAAATGATGTTAGTTTGGTTTGCAACCTCAGCTGACACAGGAAAATGCTAAGATGAATTACTAACATTTCTGCATGAGCTCTGGATGGGATGATGCAATATGCTGAAACAACCCAAGCAACAAGAAGTGGCCCAGGAGCAAACTAACAGCAAAAGCAGCCTCTGTAGCCCATGAGTGATTAACTGCCTGCTCTGATAAAATGGGGAAACCCTTTCATTGCTGGGTAGTTATTCACTTTGAAAACAAAATCTAAAACTTAACACTCTCAAACAGAGTCTGACTAATCTTCATCACTGCAGTCCATGCAAATAGGTTTGTCTGTAAGGCACAAGGACAGATAAATGGGGACACTGCAGCATGATCATTCAAAGAAAAAAAATTATGTGAAATATTTCAACGTGATTTTCAATACAACCAAACAACCAATTCACAGCAGCAAATAGATAGGTTTCTCCTTAGAATAACTTGTGTAGCAAAGTGAGATGAAAAAGGAGCTTCCTTTTATCATTTCTTGTTGTAGATTTAACTATCATACATAGACTTTGGAATAAATGTAAAGATCCTCATGGCCAAATCACACAAATAAGGACAATGGCCTTGAAAGGACCAATAGGTATCAACAGAGGATGAAAAAATAAATCACCAATGAACTTGAATCGATACTTAGGTTTGMAATAAAAACAGTAACTCTGTATGTCCAGAAAATACACAACAATRTAGAAAGAATTTTGGCAGGAAGCTAAAAAGTAATGCCATTGTTTAAACAATATCCACTTTTAGGCATCAGATTAGGTGCACCTTCACCAATAATGGTAAGTGACAAGTTTTTTTTTTTCAAGTTTGTCAAACAGGACTGGAAATATTAGAATTAAGCCACAATATATCCTTCCTAACAAACATTCCAAAGATTACATTTTGGTTTAGGTGCAGAGGAATTTATATTGTCTGTGTTTCCCAAGCACTTAAACTAACCTTCTTGCCTCAATTGTTCCACACAAATTAAACAAATAATTTGGAGTTCAGTTTGCTCTTGTGTGTTAAAAACAAATTAAAACAAGGGAAAACAAAGTGAGGCATTATGTGAAATATGAGCTGAAGCTCTTGGATTTTTACTGTAACTATAAAAACCAACTGTTGTATCATTATTTGAGCAAGTATTTTTGTTTCACCAGATAGGAATTTACATATCTCCTCATGTGTCAGAACGGGACTGCACTGGTCCTCCAGGGGTCTCACCAAATGGTATGAAAATTCTGAATAATAGATAAGAATTCAGTTAAGCAAAGATATCATAATTTTCCAGTMTGACAATTCTGCATCTCACTTAACCTTCCTATAATACATATTACACAAAACCAAAGGAAAGCACTGTGAGAACACAGGGTTTTTTCCCTGTCGTCACAGGAAAGRAGGTAATCAAGAAAACAAGTAACCAGATAGACAAAAAGGGATGTCTTCACATGTATTACAGACATTACATACCTTTTTTTTATTGCCACATTTAGAGCTATCAATGACAGGTAAAACAAATCAGGYTTCCTCTCTATATCAGACATCAGCTGGATTCAAGCAGATCAGTAGATAGGTACCTCATGTCATGATAAAAAGTTTCAGTTGAATGAACTGGYAAATGAGTGCAGGCTGAAGCAGCTTCACTAACTGGCAAACTAAAGTGCAGACTGAAACCTGTAGGTTTTACATCAGAGTACAACACATCATAATTGCTACCACCAACTCTAAATCAATATGAATAGGGAGCTGTGCTCCAGAGCACACCAAAGATCCTGCTTCCTTCATCATTTGGATCACAGATCTTGTCAGAAAACCCTCTCAGTCTCCTCGCTCAGAAAATATTCCCACATCCACATAGCTCAGACAGGTTCTCTAATAAGCTATTGATCCTTAACCAGCAAGCTAAAAAGCTCTGACAGACCTGTGTTAGCATCCTTGCCATATTCCCTTCTATTTTCCTTTATTGCCAAGCCATCATGCACTATTATCATGTCAATACCACTCTCCCTTAYATGATCCTTATTTTCATTGCCTTCATACATCTGTATTAATTGGTACTCATTAGAGATTACGCCTCCCCTGCCTCTTACTACCACACCATCACACAGAGTAAAGGGTCTCCCAGCTCTCCTAGTGCTGCTTCTCTCCTGCCCATTTCATTTTCCTGAAAGTAAACAAAAGCACTGTTAAGCCATTTCATTAACTGAAAACACAATCCTTTCACAATTGGTTATGAAGCTGCCTTGCTCCTCTCCCTGAAATACACATCTGAGGTATTTTTGGGATACAGCTTTTGTCTGTCTTGATTTCCTCTCATTTTATCCTGGCAAGTGCAGCAATTGTATTCTACCCCTCACTCTATACTCAAAGTTTGTTGCAGGAATTGGGAGTTTGCTAAAGATAGTTATAAAAGTTGAGAGCCTGTTAGCCAATGCTTCTATGACTAATTATTTGCTGTAATAAAGGCGACTATACAATAACGCTTAAGATTTCCCTGACACRTGGACAAGTGTCTTTTTCAGCCCAACCTGAATTAACAACAAACATCATGCCCACCTCCAGGTGGTGACAGCTGGTCAAGCAGTTTCAGATTTTGCTCATTCAGGATTGTGTCAGGAAACATGGCAGCCTAGGGCTTTTTGCCCATCCCTCAATCTACCTGGTTCTTGATTAACAATTCAGTTGTGTCTCTTGTATCCGGCAAATCGTTTGCTGTGATTTRCTCCTCCTGAAAGCCCAGGGCAGAAGAAGAGGAGAGCTGCAGTGGTAAATGGAGGGAACTGAGGCTTAAAACCAGAACAGCATCAGTTGTCAGCGGCARCAGTATATGCACATTATTTATCTTCATCATCTGTAAACTCTGAGCCCATTTGCTGGAAACTTAGCATAGGTTCAAGTAGCAAAGTGCATCCAGACCTAAGTTTCTCAGTTCCATTTGTCTATCCAGAAGACTTCATTCTTTAGACAGTGCTTAAAAAGGGAGTGTTTCTGAATTCCTTTCCTTCTACAAAGCACACTCACATTGATCAAAATAAAGCAACCTCTCTCACCTSTCTGGGTGCAGCTTGAAATACAGAATATCCATCACTAATATAGCTCCACAGCTCTAATTATAACAGTATCATCAAAAGCACTAKGCTTTTTTTTTCATTGGGTGTAGTTTTAAAAATCTAGTAAAACAAGTCTTTAAAAACTTGACTGGACTGCCTGCTCTCCTTAAGAGGTTTGTCTAACTAATTCTAAATCTGTACATGACCTGGAAGAATACAAGTCAGTGATAGCTGTCCAGAAAAGGAGGATCTGGCACGGGAGTGTTTTCACACACCAGAAATACAGGGCTAACTGAACTCCACCTTTGTGAAAGCACATTTCCAAAGCATCACTTTCATCTATTTATTATAATGCAACAACGCCTGCCAAAGAAACAGGCCAAGAGAGATGCTCAGAGCCAGGTCAATTATCAGAACTAAAGAAAGAATGTCAGAAGCACAAAGGTGAAATCCTGTCTGGTAAAGAAGATAAGGCTAATATCTATATGAAGAATCTACATGAAACAAATGGAATACAGCAGAGTTAATCCTGAGTCATGAACAGCTTCTACACAAAATATTTTTTAATGCTCTAAATCTATCCCAACATATAGGTAACGCCAATAGTTTTGCAAAGCACTAAAGTGTGGCATACATTCCCCCAATACTCCAGTCCTGAGGATGGGTTAATTCCAAACAGTTCTCCATTTACAGGATTTGGCACCCCAAGGACGGTCATTACCATTCCATGGTAACCCTGCACTGAACAGCAGAGTGGGAAAAGGTTTGGAGGAAGATGAAATTGCAACATCAATATTTAAAACAAAGCCCACCTTTGCTTCCTCTGGACATTGTATCTCACAATTAGTACAATATGAGTGATACACCAACTGAAAGCGAACCATTCTAATGCAGCAAAGATACAGAACTACAAACGTAGATTCACAAAAGTCCTGAAAATTAGGATAAATAATTTACCAAGTTCTCTTCTGCAGCTTCCTTTCTTGAAGGGACTGATGAAGTGAAAATCCATTCCTCAGAGGTATTAAGCACCTGTAGTATCAAAAAGGGCTGAGGAAAACATGGATTGTGATTTATTTCAGACATTTCTCTCTCTGTAGAAGCTTTTCAATATTGGCTTTAATTTATGCCAATATTAAAACATTTCAATTTTTCTGGCATAAGTCGACAATTCTAAATCTATTAAAGGTTGGGTGGTAAGGTTTTTGTCCTAAAAAAAAAAAAAAAAAAAAAGGAACAGTATGTCTGCAATGGAACTTTTGAGCCTCAAAATGACTTATGCCATTTCTCCAAGCTGCCTGGTAACAAAAGGTCACAGGTTGGCTCCAGCTCCCTTGTATTTAACAAAATAATGTGGTTCAGAACAGAAAAGCTCATCTTAAAGGTCACCAAAAAAATCTATTTTTCTTCACTGTATCATTATACAGAATATTTCCTTAGAGTCATATTCCATGCCAAAGTAGAGTGAACAGGTTTCAAAATGAATCTAGGTAACACATTGTAAATGCTGTTTTCTAGACAGTATCAACTTTGTCTGTTGGAGTCGGGGTAGTGAGGACACAAAACTTAGGCATTCAAAAAAAATTTGTGATGGAAAAGTGCCAGAAGACTTAAGGGAGCTAAATAGCATAGCAAAACAAATCAATAACTGTCAAAGTCAGACACCACGACTTTAAAAACTTTAGGGAAGCAACTCATATTCCTGGTTGGACTATTTCTATTAAAAAGCAATCAATAGTTATAAAAATGGTTATTGCATCATCCRTTACCAGACATAAACAAAATTTCCAGATGCAAGTGAAGATGCCACACCAGACAAAACCAAACATTTTTTGCTTTTTGCTTATCTTCTCAACTGAAAGAGCACTGAAGTGTTAGGTTCAATCTATTCCTTTTGTTCTAACCTCAGTCCTTTGCAATCAACTCTGAGCTACAAAGTCAAGAAGAAAATTACTAGAAATTAGATATTTTAAAGGTTTTCTACTGACTGAGGATTAGCATAGATCTTTATTGTCTGACAGAACCTTGGCGAGAAATGATACGAGTTAGGGCTACCAAAGAGAGAGCYATGGGGTAAATCTTATTCCCACCTTTTGTTTTCCATTTGGAAAAGTTGCCAYCCACAAAATGTTGCAACAATGCAACTTAGAGAATAAAAGGGCTARCACTTAGATTTTACACAAGGAAATGGATGGAGAACTTTGACTCTTTGAATCCTTCAAGTTTACAGACATCCTGTGTTATTCACCTTTTTGCTCTGTTTACTTCCAAGTTTGAGATATAGTAAGCAAAACACCAATGTCTCATATGTATGAAAGATCTTTAGTCCTCTTTTTTTCTGTAATGGCTTCCTCCTCCTCTTAGGCTTTAAAATAAATCTGTTTGCCATGGATTGTGATTCAGCACCTACTTTGAAATGTGGACAGGGGAAATCTCAGTCCACCATGATACCAGTCATTCTATGAAAAAAAAGCACATATATAAGGATATGCATGGAGGATAAGTATGCACATATGTATCACCAGAAAGATCCATATCAAATCAAAGTGATAAAAAGAGCAAACAAAAGAGACACAGCAACAATATCCTGATGAAGCAGTGCAAATATGTGTGGGAGTTCTCCATGTCTGATAAAAATGAAACACCTTTTAATAAGAGGTAATGACCTTTACAAGCAGTGACCTAATCTACAAAATATTTCAGAGCAGTATTAATGAGTGCAGTAACTGAAAGTTTACATAGCAAAAATCCTGCTAGTCAACACTATAACTTTGCTGAAGAAGAAGCAAAAACATGGTCTGAACTTTCTTATCCAAATTAAAAGAACAGAGACCTTGATATGAGGATGTAATATTGTAAACTGGCACCAAAGAGTGAGAGCACTGTATAGCACTACTACATGTAGAAATATACAAAATAAAAAATGTAAGCTTTATTTTTATTTTTTATCCATAATATGTAGAGAAACCAGAATCTAACCTAAAATTATCTTGGAATAAATGTAAATGGTATAAAAGAAATCAAACCTAGCTCAATATAAAGCATTGCCTGGTTTTTTGCTTCCAGGAAACTGATGAAAACAAAACAAGCACCTGGAATTCCTACTTTATATGTAATAAGTAAATTATATTAAAGCTTTTCTTCCTTGAATATTTTACAAGTGTCATTTTATGGGCATCAACACTTTTTACTCAGAAACAAATCTTCTACTAGTATCCTAACTTAAAATGCAYATGCCTGCAATTTTGGATATCTTTGTCCTTTCTAGATAAATGAGTAGCCAGTCTACTCAAATGTAAAAAAAAATAAATTTTGCTTGCTTGAAGATTTTAACAAATCAAGAACAATTACTCGATCTGCAGTTAACTAATCTTTTTTTCCCATCTGTAGAGGGTTGATCCATGTTTACTCATGAAATTAAGGTTCCAGATAACAGTCAACATTAAAACATGATGGAGTTGGGAATTATGAGAACTATTAACAGAACCATYCTGCAAAAAGCAGCAAGCTTTTACCATGTAGGTTTCTGCTCAGCTCTAACATACACTGAGAGTTTGGGTCTCTTTAAGGAAAACGAATTGAAAAGCAAATATTTTTGTTCCTCCTCACACTTATATAGGATCAGCAAAAACTGATTGGCCTCTTTCTATAYGCACACTTCGTACTCAGCTCTATTTAGTATCATGCCATCTGGGCCTAATTTTTTTTTCCTTCTGACATCAGCAAGCTTCATAATGCAAAGCAAATTTCCTTTGATGCTAAGGCTAGATCAAGAAGAATGAGCAGGCCAGCATGTTTTTCCACATTTAGACAGCCAGTTAAACTCCTACTCATCTTCATCACACACTGCTGAAGAGTCAAAATTTTCCTACAGAGGCTCAGTGTTTTAAAGGAAAAACCAGATGCAATGCTTAGGTACTGTTGTACAGTCAACAGCTTTCAAATTCAGCAACTGACAGCAAATGGATTGTCACAGCTCCTTTGATATTTACACAGACTAAGCTATTCCCCTTACACTTTGAGGTTTTTTAAATAAGAATGCAAAGACAAAGTTTAGATGGCAGTCTGTACCCCACTACGTAAGACTTCTTCCATCCTCTCTCATCAGCAGCACTGCTAATCAGTGTTTTTGTGAGCATTTCATAAGATAAAGGTACCAGCAATGCACATACATGTTGTAAAGCTCTCAGCTCCTGGTAAAACTGCCAAGCTTGTGTTCACATAGAGAACAGACTTCTGAGGACAATATTGAGGTCTTTCTTTACCTTCACCATGAGGGGGGTGGTTTTCAGTTGCTTATAATTTTGCACRTATTTAAACTGCATGGGTTGAAGACCGAAATCTTCTCTGAATGGGTAAAACTTTTTTGTTTTWTTTCAGCAGAAAAAATGAAATCACTGCTGAAGCTCAGGTACTTTCCCTATGTCAAAAATTGGACACTTCAATACTCAAAATCTCAAGCACACATATGATCTGCAGCCAAAACTTGTAATAACACAATAGTCCTCTAAGATAAAYACAACTTTTTTCTCCATCATTTGTACACTTTGAAGATGAAGATTTGACAGATTTGATGCCAAAACTTTTAGAGATGCCACTTGCACTAATCTATTTCAACATACAAATGATCAGGAATTTCTTTACAGTCATATCTGTGAGCTGCAGTGAAGCAAACAACCAGAACTGAGAACTTGAACAATTCAAAGGAACTAACTGAAGCAGCACTCACAAAAACACCTCCAAGCATATTCCTACAATGAAATAAATGTGTGAGCTAAGGCTTGGTTATCTGAAAAACAGCAACAAAATACACCCCACCCTTTGCCTRCAGCCTGAAAAGTCAGAGCTTTGCATAAAGAGCAGGCACATAATCCTGTAAAACTGAGAACCCCCCGCCTRTCATCTCTTCCCTTTTGTTATTGAAAGAAACTCTTCAAAAATCCCAATCATCAGATGACAAGACAATCACTTCTCAAAGGTGAGTCCCAAGCCCTTCAGTTTAAACAACTGAAGACAGAGCAACAAATTGCATCATTCAGAGTCACCAGTGTGGAGCTCCAAAAAAGACTGCATACTGGATGAGAAATGAAGTTCCCAAAAGCATCATGCATATTTGATGTGGTCTAGATACCAAAATTAGTATATTTCAATACACCATTCTTGTAGTTACAAAGTGGTTTACACTAGAAAATAGTTTCTCATTAAATTTCTCACCGTATGGTATCTCAATATATGATATGTGTAAGGCTCGAATACCAAGCAAAAAAAAATCTCCTTGCTCCATTAAATAATTCTCTCAAAGAGTTTTCCCCTACACTCAACAATTGCACTGTGACAGTTACAAAAATTTCTAGAACATTTTTAATAAAGTAGCAGCACTCTGCATTCTACATCACTATGGCTTTTGAGTATTTTATCTTTTCTTAGTGGCATGCTATATTTGCTTGTATACACAATTTATGACACTTCTGAAGAGGAATAGCTTTCCTTCCTGAAAAAACGGTCCCCAGAAAGACATGCATTTTATTCCAACAGTAATGCACCTCATTCATTCTCACTYATTCTTGTCTTCTCACTTCTCACTTATTCATTGACCAAATAACAATTCTATGCACACTACTTTTCACTAGACACTTTTACCTGCTCAGGCCAGAAACAAGTTCTCAGACTCACTCTTTGTCCCTGATGTTTTACTCCTTGTTTTTGTTAAAATCTGAGAATTACTGACAAACATACCAGAACACCTACAGAAAGGTAAAAATTACTACCAAAATAAGTAGTAATTAATTTGTGCTCTGCAGAACATTATCAAAGAAAAAGAGTAAATATTTTAAATTATGGGAAATATGTTGAGCATTTCAAATGAAAGAATGTGTGCAAAAAGGAAGATGTATCTTAACTTACTTAATGATTGAGAGAAGAGCTTTGAGTTCTATCCACTGCAATGGCAAGGCTAAAAGTACAAAAAGCCGCAAAATACACACTAAGCAAGYTGACAATACATTGGAGTCATTCTTTAGTTGTTCTGAAATGCTACTCAAGCAGCAATGATTGCTTTTAAGATTTAYATCTGCAAATACCAGTACTTTTACAAACCAAAAGTGAGAACAATTCAAGCATGGTTGCATCAGTATAATGCCATGTAAAATTACCACAACTGCTTTAAACACCTGTAACACATTAAAATCACTACTCAAGTGGCTGTCATCTTTGGCATACAAATAACAGAAAAAAACCCTAAAAAAACAGGTTGCTTTATTCTTGATGTTTTTAGATATACATCAATAAAAACCATATTCATTATGGAAACCAAGATTAAAAACATTTTAGTATTAAGCTTCAAAGGAGGAAAATTACCCATTTAAAATAAAGAGAAGAAAAGCTAAAGGCGGGACATTGAAAGCCTGACTTTCTTCTAACTATAAAACATTCCAATTGATTACTGTAATAAAATCAACACGCGGTAATCTTCATTCAAAAGCTGCAAAATCTACAAGTTTTCTCTACTGATAACAATAGCATTGTCTAGTTAAACTAGGTATGGAATACTTTGATTTTGAGGGTATTTAATGCTATTTTTACAAGTGATAGTACTTTCTTGCTGTAAGGAACAATGCACCACCTTGGAGCCACAGGCCAGGGATCACTATTAGCAAAATTGCTTCTGCTTCTTGCTGAAATGCAAGGGGTTAAACTTAAGTGAAACAGAAACAAACCCAAAYAGTCCAACCAGACAAAGGAATGCAAGAAGAACTGAGGTGTCRGAGCRACCATTTGCCAGGAGACGGGAGAGACACAGAAACGACCTCGTWGATGTGGTAGAAYGTGCACTCTCAGTTTATTGAGCACTCAGGAGGGTTTTTATACCCAGGGTTTCTTAACGGTAACAACAGTCAAACTTAACRCTTTTTCTAACGAGAATAACAGTAACTTAATGTTCAKAAGCTCCTACTAACGATATATAATTCCTTATATGGCAGTTCTGCCGTTGCAGGTGGCGCGTGCTGACTCCCCTTGCCATATAGTTGTATTCATGCTTCTCACAGCCACGAGGGTACTCGAGACAGTGCCCCACTGGAACTGTTACAGCACCTGCCGGCTGCTGGCCAACCGTTCACACTGTTCCAGAATATTCACGGGCCTTCTCTCCCTTGACCAGRCCTAGGCCTTAGATTAGCCTACCACACTGAGGATGTATTACTGGTGGTTTATAAAGCCTTCCTGGTGATCACAGAAGATGAAACCGTGCTGCAGAAAAACAATAACCATTACTTATATTAGCTGTGATTCCACTTGAAAGACCGTGTGCAGCTCTGGTAATATTCATCATCAGGCTTTAGAGAGTAGCATGAATGATAAGACTGAGAAACTGATTTATGGCAAAAGATTAGGAGTTAAACACATGGAATTTTGCTATCTAATAGTGAAGAGTGAGCATGAGCATCCATGAATATTTGATAGATAGAACTCCTAAGGAGAAGGAGAACTATCTACTGCGTCACACAAGAAATAGAAGTAAGATTATGAAGATCAGAAGAGAGAAATATTTGAAATGGCTATTTTAGAAACTAATTTTAACAAAAATTAAATTAAAAGGCATAACAATTCAAAATTTTGGCTTACTAAAGGGGACAGAGACTTCAATTTGAAAAATGTGTCTATTTCAAAATTTTTAAGCTCCACAGTGATGCCAAAAAGTTATTCTAGAACAACAGACAGAAAATACTAGAAAGCCTATTGCCCCTCACCCTTCATTGTCTAATGGGTAGCCAGGTAGGGTGTTGTACAAACTCAATTAGTGAAGAACCTTGTGATGTATATTAGATATACAAAAAGATCTGAATTKTTATGTACTTCAAAATAAATTTATGAAACTTACTGTCACAGCCATAACTTCARTGAAGTAAATTATTCAGTAAACTTCAAGAAAAATGGATATGAATATGATTCAATGTCTACAGAGACACTAGAACACTTGTAAAAGGATAACATATCTGGCCCAAAAATGAGTCTTTACTCATAGCTGATAGAAGTTAAAAGAACTATTAAGTAAGATGGTTTTAAGTCTCAGATCCAAAACTTCTTAGGAAATCCACATCTTTTTACTTATGACTTGTATATAAGAACTACAAAACTAAATTAATTCTTATTGGTAAAGACATTTACCGCAAAAATCTCGTATGTTAAGCAAATGTGAAGCATAGTCCATCAGAAATGGTGTGTTTCTTTCTTTCCTGGGCTGACTCTTCATAGYTGTTTTACAAAGAACACTGAAAGCACCGTCAGTGCTTTCATAGGTACTGAAACATAGGCACTGTCTTGCCCAATATTAATGTGATATTGGTAGGGGGAGGGTATAGTTCTTTCATCATTTAACTTCTTCAGAAATGAACATGGGGAGAGGAAACAGGTGTCACTGGAAGAGAATTGTTTGGTTTTCAGTGGTTTATCATGCCTGAATCATTCTCCTTCTAGGAAGATTTCTTCATGCATTTTCCCTACAGGTATATAAAAACTATGGTCCAGATCTCAGTATCTGATTTGCTCCAGGGAAGAAAGTGAAGAGCAAAGCAGGTCTCTATCTTTATTTCTGCTTGGCTGAGATTATTCATACACTGTGCCTATTTTTTCATGTAGGAGAAACAGAAGAATAACAGTAGCAAGCATGCCCTTGGGTAAATCTAATGGTTGGAGAGCTGCAGGTCAGGACGTTTATTGAAACATAACAGACAAGCTTTACAATCATCCTTAAATGTCAGGTATCTGAAAACTAAGTCGCATTCACATATAATTCTACATTAAACATAAAGAGTTATGCTGTTTCACAACAGCCTAAAAACATTTTTCCAATGTTTTATAGGGAAACTGAGGGTCTTTCTCACTCCTTGGCAAACAGATTTTCCTTCYAAGACCAAAGTTACCAATACATGGGAGATAAACTATAAATGAAATAATGGATATACACAGCTTCACCATATATGTTACAGTATTTTTCACATCATAATCAGTCATGTATTCAGTCAACATTTGTGTTAACAGCATTACTCAAAACTGCCTAGGGACTCACTAGTGTCCCAGTGGCATCACTGAAATCATAGTCATAACAAGAATAGCATTTTTAAATCCATCTAATTAGCTAATTTTTACTTTTAAAAGTACAGCTCTTCTACCCAATTTCATAGCAAGAAATATTCTTCAGTGGAGTGGGACCCACTTGCATGAATAAGTAATGACATTGAACAGTAACAAAAGTACATTCCCCAAACTTCTCTCACTGATGACTTTTTTTTGGTTAAATTTTTTTCCCAGAAAAATAAATTATACAAATGCCACATAATAGAAATTTTTTCCCTCATTCCCCTAAAGTCAGGAAAAAATCCAAAGTGAAGAACCAAATACATCTCCCACTGGTACTGCAGCCAATTTCAATTTAACAATTCAGCTTAATTTGTTCAATTATTTCTTTCCACTGTGATCACAGTTCTCACTTCTTGTAACTGGAAGTAAACGTCAGTTTTCACTAAGACTTAACAACTGAAACTCCTTAATGTCAAGAAATAAAATGAAATTACAAACCATTTTTGCTGCAAGTCTTTGACAACAGGTCACATGATAGGTTTCTGGTTTCAATTGCACAAAGTAGCCTTTCCTGAGTGTCACTCTGAAGAATAATAAATGTCAGCTGCTTGGTAAATCTGATCTAAACCATACAACCTTCACATGGTCACCTAAAACAGGTAGGTCCTTCCTGGAGCACCAGTATTTCTAAAAACTGGAACATAAACATACCTCTAAGTATAGGCTCAGGTGCCCTGTCTCCATACAGTGATGTGGATTTTGTAACAAATTTTACATCCATTTACCTAATTTTGAACCATTACACCTTCAGGAGCAACCTTAAGATGAAATCATCAAGTCTCTCTCTGCTGAGAAAAAAAAAAACAGGAAAGAAAAAGTCACAGGCCCTTTTAAGGTCTAAAAACAAAAATCACATTTACATGCAGAAATCTCTCTTCCATTTCCCACTTCCCTGCCTTCCCACTTCTGTGATCAGTTTGGAAAGCCTGACCTATATAGGCATCTACACAGACAAATACCAAAGTAAAAGAAACAAGTCTGCAGCCCTCTTCTCCTTGAATTCCAATGCAGGTTTAGGGCATCAGGTCACAAACTCTTTATAGGAGATATTTTCTTTCCAATTCCTGGAAAGTAGACATTGTACATATAATCAGGCTTCAGAGAGTGGCACAGAGGATGCCTGAAGCTAGTGTCCTCATTCTTGCCATTCAAGAAAAATTGTTTTAACAGATGCTTGTTTGGCAAAATTTGTCCTTAGTATAATTGTTTAAAAACTATAGACATTCCCTGGGGAATTTTACTGCCAGAAATTTAAGACYTCTCTGCAATGCTATTATTACTGTGATATATGATGACATGGTAGAAAGATGTCTCTAAACTGGAGAGACATGGATTTGACAAATGGACCACTCAGTAAATAAGAAATTGACTGGATGGTCATACAAAWAGGGGTACTGTCAATGGCTCTACACCCAAGTAGTGACCAGTGCCCAGTGGTGTCCACTGACTTCCAATTGACTACAGTGAACAATTAGAGCCTTGCAGTGCTTCTCTGCTCTCAGATCCTACCTCACACACAGCTCCTGCCCTCAGGTTTTCCCAGGAAAGAAATGTGAGCACATGAGAAGCAAAGRATTAATCAGCCACGTCCCCAAAAGGAAGGACTGGGGGAATCAGGGCTGAAAAGCACATTAGCCAACAAACCTGTCTCRCCATGTTGGACTTTACCTGTGGTCTGTGCAGATACAGATTCTAGGCCTCAGAGGAAGCTCCATCTTGAACACCCTTAGTTGAACTGATAATTCATTTTCTTTTATGGGTTTTTACTTCAACAGAAGTACACAAAAGAGGGGAAAGCAACAAAAGTCTCAACCTCARAACAGACTGCATCTGGGCTTCTCTGGACCATGAAAAATATATCCTAGGCCCCGGTCCTTTGCTTCAGCCCATCCCACAACTGCCTTCCTTTGAGTTAAGAAACTACTCAGGAGAGTGAACACCATAATCCATCCAAAGCAGAAACAATACCTGAAGCAGAGGGGGAGCTGGCTTTTCCTTCACAGTGCAGAAATATATCTCTGTTATCTTGGCTCTATACATACACTAAAGACTAGGACTTTAGATTAGACAAAACAAAAAAACCTGTTATCCAAGCTTTCAGAAAAACATATACYGGAATATAAAATGCTTTGCAAATTTGTCAGTTACATTGATTTTTTTTTCAAACTATAAAAGCCTTTATAAGAACATTCTAGTATTTTGAAAGTAGCATGCTTCCTTAACCTTTAAAGTGTATATACATAYATAAATATAATTTTTATATATATAATAAACACATTGAGAAACATCTGGCAAAAAAAAAATGAAATCTTTAAACTTGACATTAATTAAACCTTTAGGTCAGTTTCACACAGTAATTTGTTTCCATTCTGACTTGCTCAAGCTGTGGAGAAAYGTTTCTGACCTTGTCAGAAGTTTAAAAGCCAATTTTGTCCCCAGTTATATTATACTAGTGTTAGTCCCCTGGTAACACATATTTATGTCAAAGCAAGGAATCTCAGAGCAAGCTACATGAGTCTCTGACACTTAGGCTTTCCAAACTCACTCGTGGAAAATTTACAAATGCTCACATGCCTCTGTATATGGACAGTGTCCTTCCATGGGAGTCAATTAAAAAAAAAAATTGCATTGTAACACATGAATTCTTTATCAGAAAGAACTAGCCATTGAAAATTAGCCAAGTCTAGACATTTTATATTCAATCTGATTAAAGTGAACCTATTTTGAAGGACTTAAAAATCAACTAGAAATGTTACAATATTGTTCTCTGAAACCAAAGATAAGATAACTGCTAAACAATTATTCTCACCAAAAAAACAACACAATGGTAGTCCTGAGCAGGCCAGGTATCACTTTTGTGAAAATATTATGTTTGTGATTCTCATAATGGTTTATTGACTTGCCCCTGACTTCTCTTTAATTCCATTATCTGTGGGAAAATATTTTCTTATAATGTGATAATAAATTGAGTTTTTGAATAATGAAGAATAGTGAAGACATAAGGGAGAAAGTCATATGGAGCTACAGGAGTAATTGAAGAGTCTCTTAGTAGAGGCAGGTTTTTCCCCTGAAATACTGCTTGCTGAATATACTGCCGCCTGTGCTGATAAAAATGAACAAAGCGCCTCTGCACAGTGTTGTAATATTGTGACTCCCATAAGTAGCTGAGCAGATGCTACCCTCATTAAAGACAGTAGCAAAATGCAATCGATCTTAATTTGTACAGTGATGAGCTCTGAATACATTGCTAATTGTCCTGCTAGACATTGATTTTATGTTTCTCCTGTGAGTCCTCATTTCTTCCCTAATCTTGTGACAGACATGAAGCACAGAAGTCCAGGAAACTGCCACCCTAGAATGTGGTGAGAAAAGTCTGACTAAATTCAGGCTGGTTTATTTTATATGGTATAGAAAGCACTTCCATGAAGGAGGAGAAGCATCTCCATTGCTTTCATTACAATACTGCATTTATAACTCAAAAGTGCAAATTCCTTTTGACTGCAGCCACCTGTACTATGCCTCATGCATGAACAAAGTTATATTTATTTGGTATTACACATTACAAGTTAGCGTAACTTATCACAAACAGGTGACCAACTCAGATACCTAACATGAAGGGACTTTGAGCATCTTGGCTTCAAATAAGGTGAAAAAATGGTGAAAATGCAATTGGCACGTAAACAGGTCTTCCTACATAAGATGCATATTCTTCCAAAGATATAACAGATACTACACAGAACATATTCTGGGTTAAACGTGTCATCTTAAGCCAATTCCTATCAGTTTCATTTGCATAGGGATTTTGTAACTGGGATGCCTGCCTCATAAAATGCCTCATAAAAAATAAAATCTACATTGATACATCATGTATTTATCAACAAGCAGAAGATTGGAAACAAAAGAGGAAAGATAGTGACCACTTAGCAGTGTTTGTAGCAATAAACTTCCATCCACATGCAACATGAAAATGGTAGAGTCACTGGGATTCAAAAAGCAGCAAGAGCACTCAACTGTTCAGAATCTTCATGTAAAACTTACATCAATGTCATAAACTCTTTGCCACACTGACTTGCAGCCATCTCCAAGGAATATGAAGACAATCACACTGAGCACATCTGTGCACAGAACAGATAATGGGAGAGGGAAGAATAGTTTAGCCCTTTAGAAGCAGAAAAAAATCTTCAGGCTTAAGAGGCACAGGTGCACCAGATCAAATATTAATTGCATTTACGTACTTTGGTGTTTTCAAGGGCCTAGACATAGCAATGCTTACAACTGTSGTGCTCAATTTTTAACCATTTTGCAACTACAATAAATCACATGAGCCCTAAGACGTTTTTCTGTTTGTCCCTTAATAACACAGGTGGCAATTACAAATAAATAGAGAGGATTAACACATCTCCTCACACAGACCAGACCACTGAAAAAGCAAAATAGATGCCTTTACCCTAAACCCACTTGGGAGTGCAATTCAAGCACCTTACTTTCACTTTGTAAAAACAAGGGGCCTCCCCCGTCTGGAATTCACAATCCTTAATTGTGAATTATGCTTTGAAATGGTTCAAAGAAAAAAATCTATGCAACTGTCTTCATTTGAAGTACAGCTGGCAGGTGGTCCAGCTACTCAACTGCTACAAAAGTACAGCTTTCAGGGATCTTTCATACCCAACAATTGCTACAGAATGCAAAACCCTTCAGCTGAAGCTGTTTCACTTTTAAAGGAAATAAGAGTTGCTACACAACTAAACCTAGAAGTTCATACCCCAGACGTACTGATTAAGGTAACAAGCTGGTTCAGGCTTCAGTACATGCTTGTGTTTCAGTAACAAGGATCTATATCACCCTCTATGCACAAATAATAACAGACATCCAGTCTGCACAACAAATTGTACTATTTAGAGAGGAACAGCTTCAAACTGAAAAAAAAAAAAACCCAAATCACAAACCATCTGCAACTTCACAATCAGAAACTTTTGCTGACAAAGGGAATGGGACTCTGTCCTCCCATATTGCTGAAAGTAGTCTAACCACTGCTTGCCAGGCAGCCTCACAGAGTGAAGTGTGGGTTCTGAACTATAGCTAAAACTCCTGCCACAATCTGGAGCTAGGCAGCCGCACAAGATAAGCATCCTATTAAGTACCAAGGAGAGAAACAGCTGCTAGTAATTTAGTCAGAAGTTTGTATACCAGCACCCCATACTCGTATGAAGAACTGTCCCCACACATTGTACAAGATAGCTGTATGTCCAGTTTGAGATGGTGAATTCCAGAAGGACGCAAGAAGTTTTAAATTATGCTGCTAAAATTTTATTATGATGATGAGAGTTGTGATAATTCAATCTTCCCATCAAGTTAAATGAATCTTTTTTTTTTTTTCCAGTACTATAGAAATGCCCAGATATTACCAAGTAGCCAAGAACAAACCTCATGGTCTTGTTTTCCTCAAAAGACTCAGTAAAAGCAGAAAAAATACAACTTTCWTTATCAACCATCAAATGTCTGCAGCTTAGAAAGTTTGGACTGCACATTTTACAGTACCTATAACAAGTGAAGTTATGCAATTGGTGAAAAAAGAAAACAAAAAAAGCAGTGTTTGATAGAATGGCAATGTTAAATGAGAATGTARTTGTAAATAATTTGTATCACCCAGGAATCACAAATAAGGTGCAGCTTACCATCTCTGGCTCCAAATCAGGAAGATATGATTTTAAACTAACCATCAAGATACAAGAAAATTTATGACTTCATCTGAACTCAGATAAAACCACATTTTTCTAATCAAGCCATTGCATCAGTCTTCTATAAAGCATCAAGAGCTTTTCTCTCACTGTGAACAAGCCATTGTTTTGACAACCTTTTTAGACATGCTGAGAAGCATTTTTTAAATAGCAAGGACATTTCAATTGTGGATGACATGAATCAACTATGTGAAAGAACAGCTGCATCTTCAGATGACACRATGAAAAGCGTGATCTGGATGCAAAGGAGGGTAAAACATTCTTTTCTTGTACACTTTTTTCTGCAAGTTCTGCTTCAGAATTTTTTTTTTTAAGTTTTACCAAAAGAATAGGGATGAAGCTATTTTATGTGCATCTAGAGCCTATGTTAACCTGCTTTGAAGATTATCTAAAAAATTGAGTTGTTTTCTGTTCACCAAAACACACTGCCTCCCTGAAGTTGGGGATGAGAGAGCTCAGTGTTAAATTACTCTGATTTCATGAGTCTAGAAACTGAGCCTTCTAATTTTATGTTTTATAATTGGAAGCAAACACTGGAGTACAAACCACTATGAAATTCAGTCTTTGCAGCTTAGGCATATTCTAATTATTCTTGTAGGATTATTACTTTTGTCCTACACAGAAGCTCTCAAATGCAGGAGACCTCAAGAATTTAGATAGAAAGTAAACGACAAAGCATACCTTGAACACAAGAACAGATATTGAGCCTCTGGCATGCTGCCATCAACAGTAATCAGTGTTGGTACTTCAGACACCACAACAAATGCAAAACAAGAAGGCAATGTATGCACTCAAACTAATATTTGGTATTGTGTACACAGTTATTCTAGCCACTGCAAATACAGCTTGTTCCTAGGCAGAAGTGGCATAAGGCCACCATTCCCCATCTTTAACAAGTTACTAAGGCACAGGAAAGAATTACAAGATCTTTAAAAGTTATTCTTGAATGTACTATCATGCAATTTATAAAACACTGAGAGCACTTCACACCTGAAAACTCAGCACCTCCAGTTCAATCTAGCCTGGGAGTTGACCACAGTATAGTCAACAATTGTCTGGTGAATTAAAGCAATACAAACCAGTTTAGATATATGCAAAGAAACATTACTTAAAGCTCTACTMAATTCAAACTACCAGATAGAGTTCATATAAGCTTAGAAGGAGGGAAAACCCCTCAAAAAATTCAAAGATGTCACCAGAATAGAAGCAGTTTTAAGACAACCAGTTTTAACCCAAGACATTGCTACGACGTCAGCATGTAAGGTAGACAGATGCAACATAGATAAATGGCAAAATAGGACAATGGCATATTTCAAATTTTTCTCCTCAAAAATATCTACAGAGTGAAAGGAGAAGAATTTATAAAATCAGTCAAACGATAATTTTATCAAGATGATGGAGTTTTGCCTCTTTCCTTTTGGAAAGGTTCCAAATACTCTTTTACATCACTCAAATCTCAAATTCTTTCATATAACATTGGATTCTCTGCACAGCAAGAGACATTAAATAAGCCAGAATTTTAACAATTTATTGAAACTTTACTGCCAGATTTGCAGGAATTTGCAAAAACAAGATTAGACATATCATACCTGACAGAGAAAAGTAAATTGACAATCAGGCAAAAGAGACCTCCTCTCTGGAAAGCAGACTAACATGGCTGATAATCTATGTAGGACCATAGCTGGCTCATCTTCTAGGGATATTGAAAAACAGAGAAATAAAGCAACTGATAGGACAATAGCGGAAAATCACTTTCAGTTCTGTTGCAAAAGTCTTGTCTAAARTGTTCAAAATACAATCAACTTCTAAATTAATTCAGCCTGGTGCAAGTGATCCATAATCACTTGTTTATAAGTTTAAGTGATCCTCAAACCAAGAAAAATACAGTATACCCATGATCTATATGTATGTTATTTAACAATCAAAAGTCTTCATAAGCTATCAGATCAAATTTTCATAACAGTTTCTTCCAATGGCAACTGATTTTTTCCTTCAAATTTAGTGCCCAGTGCAAATCTCAGCACTCTTTTCCAACTATGCACTCATATGGAAAATACAGATAGGCAAGAGGCTTRAATTTACATTTTCTGCAATTTCTTCTCCTGGAGTGAAATGCCGTTAATACAAATTACAGGAAGAAAATGACTAGATTAGACCTCAGATCTCTGAATATTTAGCACCATAAAATTCTCTGCCTTGAAACTATTAGTTGCTCGTTGGGGAAAGAAGCTTCTGCCTCAAACTGTAAGAAGATTCCCTTAAGGAAGGGCAATTTTGTCTAAAAGCTGCTTCCACCAAGGCTATTCCTATCAGTTCCTTAAAGCAGGGGTGAAAATCCTATTAGTAGGCTTATGCTTTTCAGAGCTTCAAAAGGTATTCTTTGAAGATAAAAAAAAAAACTTCTGAAGTATCCAGTTATGCAAAAAACCTTTTTAAAGAGCAGGTTATCAYGCAATACTGCATTCTTCCAGATATCCTGCAAATTGAGAAATAACCAAAGATGCACAGGGATCTGAAAAACATGCYAGTGAAGTTAAGGCTTTTCCCACTTCTGCTTCCATACAATAACTTTTGCAAAGTAAGCAGGAGCATTCAGCTGGACAGCTTCCCTCTGAACCATCCAGCACTGCACAGMACACTTTCAGGCTTTAAAATCTCTCATTAAGCCCCTGCTGACTTTAATACCCTGTGGATTTCAAGACCTTTCTGCTGCTTTCCACAAGATTCACTTAATTTTCAGTTCCAGAATTATAGGGTATGCTCCTACAGGAGACAAAGAATAATTAGGACAACTGCTCAGGCTTTCAGGTTGGCTCAGCAATACCCAACCATATCTGCAAATGCCGTGGTGAAGCATATTGAAATAATATGTAACAAAATCTCTCCCTTTATCTACTAAGAGCAAGCAAACCCAAAATATGTCAAAATCTGTAATCRTTTAATACTAAATGAAATAAACAGAGGGCCATCAAACCAAGAAGAGAGATTTGGGAGGATGGAGTGGGGAATGCTAAAATTTTAAGTTTCCCATGAAATTAAGTTCAAAATTTTAATGCAGCTTTTTTCAAATCAAAAACTTCATTTGATATGATACTGATAGGTTACAGATGAAAATGAGTAAAAATTATGTTTCAAGTAGGTCATTCAAATAAACCATAAAAAACTCCAGCAATACCTAAATAAGTATAGGGTATAGGAGGTATTATCATAAACAGATCAATGTATGGTAACATTTCTGTTTTGAAATTGTTGTTTATTTTCATGTTGAGTGAGAAAAATACTGGAAARCATTTGACATGGAACTCATTTTATAAAAAAAAAGTTAAAAGTATCTCACACATTACATTCCTCGACCTCCAGGACTCATATTTGTTTCCACTCACTGTTGGCCACACTGCAGATATCTAAATGGAAGTGTTTACAGTTTCTCACCTATAACTCTCACAGTCTCACAGCCTGATATATGCAGTACTCATCTTCCCCCTCCACCCCCCCAATAAAGCAAAGCTCAGCTACAGAATATTCTTGAGTATTTCACCACCTCAAGATGCTGTAGTGCCAAGACACGTCAGAGAAGTCAAATCTGTCAAGGGGACAAACAGCCGGGGAAGGCTGAAGCCATCCCATAGGAATTCCCAAAATGCATTTAGCAAGGCACAGCCCTGGCAGCCTCAGGAGCTGCAACACTGCCCATCAGAATAACAGAGATTAAAAATCCTGGTATTTCACCAAGCTTGACAAATCTAAGGTCCAACAACAGATATCCAGCATAGCATCTGAACAATCTTTCAGAAACAGCCAGGAATCAGACACATGCTTCCTTCTTGGAATCATGGGGGTTTTGCAGTATGAATTAGAGAAAACTTCAAAGATCCTTCAGTCTGGCAGCTTAGTTTCCTAGTGAAATATGATCATAAATCCCTAAGACCTATAGCTAATACCCTACACTGTGGAACAAGGYAGATATCAAGAACTCATGGGCAAAACCCAAAAATATTCAGGCAGGTGATTAGTTTTCTAAATAATACTTTTATATATGTGTATTACCCTTACTTCGCTGTCTGTGGTAGGTGTAGCCAGAGCAGAGCTGGTATCTGTTGAAGTTAGCATGCCTGCCTTGTGCCTAACACAAGTCCAGTTTTCTAGAATATTACTGCAAGTTTTAGCCTGGAGTACCTGCCTGAGAGATACCTGGCTTTCCTAAAAGCTAACGTACATTCATTTAGATCCCGATTCCAGCTACTTTGGGAAGGCATAGAACATGCATCAATCTTTCCAAACAGCTACTTGATAATCACTCACAAGAATTCCTGTACATCATGGAAACAAAGAATTTCTCTAAATTCCTATGAAAAATTAGAATTTTGATTCACAATTCCTACAATCCCAAGGACGCTTACAAACACAGTTCATAGTTTATAGGCAATGTAGCCCTACACCTACCTACAAGCATGGGTAACAGACTATTCCCTCTTTCTGGCCAACTCCATGATACAGCATTAACTGGAATTACTCTAAAAAAAATAGCCTGGTTGTATAAACCGTTGCTTCAGTGCTTCRAAGAAATTAAGGAAATTCAGACCTCTTCTACAGATGAAAATAAACTGTTTTATTATGTYGTCTATTGAATTTGCCTTGTGAATATTCTTGTTTTCTAGATTTAATTCCTTCACTCTACAGTTCATCTTACTTGTAYCAATCTCTGCCTCAGTTTTAGTAATTAATCAGACTAATTTATATAACTTAATTCCGGAGAAGTTAACTTTTGCAGTTTAATTGCTGACAGCTTTAGTAAAAAGCACTTTCTAAACCCATTTTAAAAGCAGTAATTTACAGCATGAATGCAATGAAAACAAAAGACAAAACAAAAGCAACTGCAGAGCTAAGAGCTTTTGATGAATGCTAAAAGGTCATTAAAATGCTGCTCATAGTCTAGAGGATACAGTCAATTTTATAATTTTTTTTTCTGTGAATGCAATTGCTTCCACTGAATGTGATGACAGAGAGGTACAAGTCCACAGATTGTTGGTGCTTGCAGAACTGTTTGTCATTTTTAAATTTGGTGGTGTATGAAAAACACAGAAAGCTAGTGTGTTTTACAAATTGAGCTGATAAAAATGAACTTGGTAAGACTGTCTCTTTGAGGATTTTGAATCACACCTCAGATAAGCCAGAAGAAAAAGGGATAAGGAACTTGTCTGGGACACAAACACTGACGTTCGAAATATGGCAAACAATGATAGCACAATCAAGACTCACTTGACACAGGAATAAAGCTATTTTACAAAGTGAAAGTGAGGAGTTTAAAACAAGAAGAAAATGGCCATACTATTTTAAAACTATGTCTCATAGAACTTTTATTATTTGATGATAAATTAATATAACCTTATTCAATCATAATCTGTCACCTCTAAAGAAGGATTTTACAAGACAACCAGCCCTGTAGAACTCATGATTTTGCTTTCATTTTGTCTTGTTATTCCAACAGCTAATACATCATTCTGATTGTCCTATGAAAGTTACATTATGCGTTACAGCATTAGACGTAGCAGGAGCAAAACACTTTGTCACTACCTAAGGAAGCGTTTAGTTAAAAAAAAAAATTAAAACAAGAAAACCCATGACATTTTACACAAAGCCACATGTAGAGAATAAAATACACCCTGGTTACAACCCAAATAGCTTTGTTAAGGAACCCCTCTGAACTGAAAGGAGAAATTTAGTTTGTTTTAACTAAGCTGTTCCATGTAATATGAAAGAACATGACAAAAAAGGAACTAACAATAGAGCTGTAGGTACAGGAGGAAAGCAGGATAGAGAAACAAAGGTCTGAGGAATAAAGGGTCCAAGACGGAAGAGAAGAAAAAAATTGAAATTATGCTCAAAGATCCCACAGTCCTTCAGCATTCAGGCAGATATTAATATACTTCCATGAGGAAGGATCACCTTGACCACCTGCATGGAAAGACACCGAAGAATCCGCACAACAATGCATAGTTTTCATTCTTGGAATTGCAGGGCTCAGCATTTGTTTGAATAAGGATTACAGAGTAGAAAAAGATGTCATAATTAAAACAGACTTTACTTCAAACTAAATTAACAAATGAGAATTATCAGAACAAGAGTGCATTTAGAAATTTCATTAGGAAGAAGCAGCCACATGTAGCAATTTTCCACAGAAAAGAAACTCAGGTTTTGAGCATGCTCTGGCAACATTTWCATTTAAGAGGGAAAAAAGGAAGACAAAAATGAGAGATGGTCTGAGGAAAAAATACTCCTGAAGCACCCCATAAATGAACGGCAATCACCCTATCAGTTTTCCCCATTACTGCCTAGTCAGGGATTTTTCTTTCTTCAAGGACACTGAAGAACATTTAACCTTTTTTAGAGATAATCTTCTTGTCAACATTACAGAGACTCTTTACATCAAAGGACATACTGCAGTTTCTGGAGCTTCTCATCTGTTTTAGTTTTGAATCTTAAAGGTATTGGCCAACAATGAGGGAAGTATGATATGCCCAGCACAGTTACGCAGTATGTCAAAACAAACACACTAGAACAAAAGCCGCTAGTGAAGTTAGGCAGGAGATGGAATTGGTCCATTTAATAGGTCTCTACAAATATAAAACATGCTTTTCACAAGYTTTCCACAATCTTTATAGAGTCCTAGTTACATACAACAATTGTGAAGAATATCAAGCTAAGTCTGCATATCATGGGATGCATAACACAGGAGGAAATTTTCATGCTTCAAAGGAAAAGGCTACATCAGGCAACCTCCCCAGATTCCCCATCTATTCAGAATGACAGAAGCACCTTCAGGCTGCTTTAGTAATTCTGTATCATCTCTGGAGCCATGTAATGACTGGAGGCAGATCAGCACTGTAAGACTGATTGGTATGAGGGTCTTGCTTATCCACACCTGCTCTGATAACACATGGAGACATCTGCTCTCAAAAGGGACAGTTTTCTTTTTATTACAGATGTGATTTGAACATGAAGAAACATATCTCTTACGAAAAAAACAAACTGAATAGAAGCAACTTCTGAATTTATTTTGCAATTTCTGAATGTAAAATTTGGTTTGCAGTAGGATACAGAAGAATAATCTGAATTTTTGTTTGTTTATAAAAGACCCAGAAATTAAAATTTAATAGATAAATGCCCAGCTTACTTTCATGACAAAAGGCCAAATTTTAATCAAAAATTAGCAATTAAAAAGTATCTTCATCAGTTTGAAGACAGCTAGATGCAAAACCAGCAAATTCTTTCATGCTGAATTGACAAACTTCAAAACACAGACACAAAAACACAACATCTCCAGTACCAGTTGTCACCATGCCTGAGAAGCTTTTTTCCCCCAGGCAGCGACAAGAATAAAGCAACAATTTTACTTTTCCATTATCTCATTCTGCCTTTAGGATCATTCCTTTTTCCATGCCCCACTTGTACCAGACAAACATATGACCTTGTTAGGAACAGAGTAATAGTCAAGGCCAGGGGAGAAAAACTCTTTTGCCTTCACTAAATGAAAATGGATAACAAAGGTTGAGCCCTGGGAATAACACATGTCACAAATAATAGCGAGTACCTGCTTCCTGGGAGATTTACACAATAGAGTTCACACGTCAGCAACTGTTTGCCTATAATATAAATTCAAATTGACAAGACTGAGGTATTATGGAAAAGCATTTATCTCAAGATGTGTAGGAAAAATCATTTAATTTCTTATGATTAATTTCATCTATACATTAGTGTATTAACTGGATACATTATTGATCTTTGTTCCATCCAATTTCAGCCTCTATAGCATGGACAAAGTGATCTGAAAAATATCAGTCCTTTTTTGTTTTAAGCACAGGAAGGCTAAGGCAAACATCTCACTGTATTAGAAATCCTATCACAGGAACACATTCTGGAACAAGCAACTGCTTTTGAGGAATATATTAGTCAGCTTTTCTATAGCTTTCTTAAAATATCTAGAAAATTGTTGTTCTAGATACTGTTCTCTCTCCTTTGTTTGGTTGGATAAAAAAGCCAAGATGAAGCCAATGATGACGATCCTTGTACACTCAAAAAAAAAAAAAAAAAAAAAAAAAAAAAANAAAAAAGAAAACCAAAAAAAGGAGAATAAAAAACGTTGTCAATCAGAGTAAGACTGCTATATGTCTCAGTGCCTAGGTGAAACCACCCTTGAAGCAGAGAGGGCTGCTTCAAACATATACAATCCACAGCTGTCACTCTGCAGAGCTGCACATCTTCCACTGTAAGACAGTGTCATTTGACAGCTGCTACAAATATTATGGATATCATGGGTGTCCTGTTACTTTTATCTGACAGCCTCTGAAGCATAATAAGGAGCTAGCTATTACCAAAAAAGTGACGTGTGTATGTAATAACATGAACAGCAGCAGAAAGCACATAAGCATGTCCTCCTAACACTGAGATCAACAAACATACAAGTGAGACTAGGATGCTCTTTAATTTCATTTGGATAAGCAGCAGGATTTGTAATTTTGAGAATCAATCTTCACTCTTCCTTAAGCCCTCTCCCATTTTAGGAATGCAACTTGTTTTAAAACCCTGGATAAAGATACATAGGTTTTACTATGCAGTTGCCTCAGAGAGGGAGAGGAGCAAACGGGCAGCATTCTACTTCTTTTGCAGCAGCTCTGGTTAGGTCCAGCAAGATCAGGGTCCTGCTGAAAAAGGCACAACATAAAGGAAGAACAGAAGTGTTACTTTCCCAAGAGCCTACAGTAAAGACAGACAAAAGTCGTGAAATCACTCAAGTAATCTGCAAGCCAAAGGACAACTAACTTCACATCTCTTCCGCTAATTGTCTCCAGACCCAGAGGCAACACACTTCTAGTCATTTTAGCTTCCCACAGGAAAACGAGATACCTCTGATCTCTGCAGTGATTGTGCCAGTGGATGTTCACATCCTAGATTCAAACTGTTCTATACTTCTGAGAGCCTCCTGATCTCAGAGGCTGCTGCACACCAGTGATGGCTTGCCGCACACAGAGGGTGTTCTGCAAACACAAAGGTGCTGCCAAAGTCAGCATTYATCCTCGGGAAGGCAGCCCTTGGCAGAAACAATTTGCTTCTAAAGTTTAAAATGGCTGATCTGACACTTCTCCATTTTCCGGTCTTACGCGACTTTCTCATGGGCAGCCATTCCAATTCATCACGATAAAATTCCCAACTTGACACCATAAGGCTATTTTGACAGCACCACTTTCCAGTTCTGCTGCCCCCAACCCGCAAGAAGCATTACCGGCATAAATTTAACCCGTTCACTGAAACGCAAGTAGCCTAGCTGTTCAGGCAGGATTCTTAATCACTACTATAAATTACAGCCAAATAAAAGATGGCAATATGATTTTTAGCTGGAATTCCTGTTCAGCCAGAGCTCGCTGCCCGGACACGCAGTGCGCACACGCCACCCTGCGGCCACCGAGCGCCGGTGCGAGCCCTGCACTGCCAAGGATCACCCGGACCGCCAGCTTTTAATCCTTCGGGAGCAGCTCTGCTCCGCGCTCGCTTCTCTGCCCACAGCACCATGTTTGTCATACACCCACATTTAATCGATGTGAAATGATCGCTTCAAATAGGGTAGTCAAACATCACAGAATAAACATGTTATAAAACTAAAAGATATATAGCATCCTAGACTATWTTGCAGACTCTTGGAGAGATTTACACTTTGTTGATACAATTGCAAAAACAGCAACTCAGTTAAATTTTTGAGTGTTTACTGTTTCAATCTTTTGTCCTCCTCTTGGTCCTCTGAAAAGAAATACCCTGAAGTCCTTAGGGGAGAAGGAAACAATGAAGTAAYAATTACCTTACCTCCCTTTTCTTCTCAAATCGATTGCTTTAGGCTTTTTTCCTCCTTTTGTTGTTTAACACAGCAGTGGACATAGCACGTAGCAAGTTTAGGGAGAGGTAGTACAGTTTCAAATGACAGTAGACATTGACAACAACCATCGGTAGACCTTACCGACGCTTCATGAATTATGCAAGACTTGCACCAAATCATTATTGTTCTAAGTGTGCATGTAATAAACAAAGACAGCAAAGATAGAACTTCTCACACAGTAGTAAAACAGAGCACTCGACTTGTGGTTGCTAAGGAATATAAACAGTGATGCAGAGAATTGCCAGATGAATCCAGCTGAGAAAAGCATCCAAACAACTGTACGCTATTTTTTTTTTAATTTGTTTCAATAGAATGACACCATAATTGGCTAAGAGACCACTCAAAGCCCACAAAAATCAATTGAAAATGGAAAACCTTCCCTTGACTTCTCTGGGCTTTGGTCTGTGTCTCAAACTGCAACACTGACAGCCAGGAAATGAAAAAACAGAATTACACAAAAAGCAGCTCAGATTCAATTAGTCTTTCACAGCCAGAACCCCACAGAAGTTCAATATCTCYATTTGCTATTTCACATTTATAGATCCATCTTGTATTTTTGTCTGTATGTCACACTATTAGAAGGTAATTACCTAAATTATAAATTCTTCAGATCATTAAAGTTATTTATAAAATTTGATTTTCAGTGTAAGAGCATTCACACAATGCATACAATCCTTCTTCACTGCATCACAAACTTGACAAGAACTCCATTTCTATTTCAACCTACTCCATCAAATTATGAAGCCTTTCAGCAGAYACAAATACTGCATAATGTCACCAAAATTGAAGGGCGGGGAGAGGGGGAAGGTATCCTGTTGAAGCACCTCATCTATTTTGTAGAAACATTTTGTCCTCATATCTCAGCTTTGCCTTCAGCAAGTTTTGGAAGGTTGCAATTAAAACATGCTTTGAGCAGTGGGGCACCATAAAGCCTGGTGATTTACTGAATTGAAACCTAGAAATGCTCCGGTGCTCATCCCATGCAGTATTTTCACTCTCCTGTCTCCAAGTTAACTAAAAAGACCCGTAGTGCAAAGCACAGCTGATTTTGCCATGCCATGGCAACTTCAGAGTGCTGAAGTCCAAAGCCATGACTAGAAAATTACTCTCTACCTCTGCACCTTTCCAAGCAGCAGCATCTACACCACCAGTTACACGTGTTGCACCAGCAACAACATGTGACACCCAGCAAGGAGGGACATGTCACACCACCATCCTCTTCCTTCTACTGGTCCTATTCATCTGTGGGAAAAAAATTACTCACAGATGTCCGACTTCGATTTTAAACAAAACACTGCTTCCTTTTATGAGCAGAACCTTTAGTAGAAACACCACAAATTTCATTAAAGTGTGTGACCATTATCATTAGGAGGGAAGCGACTTTGCCCTTCTATTTCACTTTTATGAGACCTCCCACACAGAGCGCCTCCACCCCAGCGCAGGAAAGGAATTGACCTGTTGCAGCAAGTGCAAAGGAGGGCTACGAAAGCTGGAGCATCTTTTCTATGAAGACAGAGAGAACTGGGGTTGTTCAGCCTGAAGACTCCAGGGAGACCTTAGAGCACCTGCCAGTACCCAAAGGGGGCTACAAGAGRGCTGGAGAGGGACCTTTTACAAGTGCCAAGGGGAAATGGCTTCAAACTGAGAGARAGTAAGTTTAGATTGGATACTAGAGAGATATTCTTAACTGTGAGGGCGATGAGACACTGCCACAATGTTTCCCAGGGAAGTTGGGGATGTCCCTTCCTTGAAAGTGTTCAAAGCCAAGTTGCATGAGCTCTGAGCAACCAGGTCTAGGGGAAGGTGTCCTTGCCCGTGGCAGGGTGTTTGGAACCAGATCATCTTTCAGGTCCCTTCCAAGACAAACCATTCTGTGGTTCTCGTCTGTTTTCCGCCCCCGGGGTAACCCCGGGGGCTGGGCAGCCCCTGCTTCACCCCACCGCTGCCGGCTGGGCCCTGATCGCACCCGGGCCTGCCCAGCCCCCGGGGTTGCCCCTTGCCCGGTTGCCCTCAGAGGCAACATCTCCCCGCACCATCGGGCTCCAGTCCTCGCTTGGTGGGCACTACACAGACGGAACCGGTGTGTTAGGTCTGTCGCCCGGACCCGCRCAGAATCGCAGCGCGCAGGCGGCAGTGCCGGCCAGAGCCCCGTGTCCGCTCACGGCCCCGCCCGGCCGGCCCAGCACAGCACATGCCCACAGCGGGGCCGCCGCCGCCTGCACTGCCCGGCCGTCGCCTCCGCGGCCTCCGCCGGTAGGTGCCCGTGGCCGCCGCCGAACCGGGGGACGGCGCCGGCCGTGAGCTCGGGATGGCCCTGAGGGCTCCGTGCCCCCTCCGCGAGGGCTGGGGGTGGGCAGCAGAGCGGTGTCTCGGGAACCGCCTCGGGCAGGGCGCCTCCGCTATCCCTTAAAACACAGCCCCAGCCCGCCCTTGTCYACAGCTTGCACCGCGCCTGTGCCGAGCCGATGGGGAGCGAAGTTAAGGGAGGTATTTTTAGAAAGCGCGAGATGTTTTTTTAAAAGCGGCCTTGCTCGGTAGATCATTTCTAGTAGAGGCTGGCACATGCGTGTTGCTGTGGTTGCTCTTTGCCCTTCCATTTCATTCCTGTGCTTTCCTTCCCTTAGAAAGGGACGATTTACTGTGGCCTTTCCATGCCTTCGGGCATCYTGCCGGCCCATAGTTCACTATCCACTGAATATCTATGGGTACCAGGGAAAAGGAGGGAAAACAAATATATTTCAAAGACGTTCTTAATTATCCTTTCCAAAAAAAAGCACCTCTAACTTGAAAAGTGTTGTGACTCGTAATGATGGCTTGCAATCTAAAAGCACTTCAAATGCAGCACTTAATACAGCTAAATAAAGCTGAATTCTCACTAACTAAAAAAGAGCTGATAGTTGTGTAAGAACCATCAAATTTTCAAATTTGTAATTTGCCTTTAAAACTCCAGAGCCGACAGTAAAGATGGGGAAAAAGGGYTTTTTCCTGTTTGCTGGCATACAACAAATTACCCAGCTCAAAGCATTACATGTGGGAGCTGCACATACCGAAAGCATATTGCAGTTCTTATTCCCTTTTCTAGCTTCATGTTCAACTAATTACTCTTTCTCCATAGATATGAATTACTCTAGGTTCATCACCACTGTAAGTGCAGCAAGAAAAGCATCACCAATACGACTCCTGAGTGAGTACATGTCCCTTCTTCCCAGTTTCTCCAAAAGAGTCTATGTTCTGGGGTATCATGACAAGATTTGAAAGAAAATCGTGTTGTAAACTGACAAGCAAGGCCAGATAACTTTACTTTCATCAAGCAGAGCATGCCAAGAARGTATAAAGAAAAATAAAGTGATTAGCCTTAAACCATTTCAGAAACCAAGCCAAAGAGAAAAATAAGTATTATCACTCCAAGTGTCTGAGAAGTCTCTGCTACTGGTCTCTGAACCAGGCCTTTTGGCACAGTTTCCAACTGAGTTTATGGTGGGTGTCCAGGAACAAACAACTGCTAATGACTTGAAATTCAGTCCCAGCATGTTTATTTCCACCTACTTTTCCTGTATTCCATGCATGTCCATAAACGCCTCACCACGCCCTCAGTATTACTACACTTTTCCATATTAATCTGTCTTTAGGCTACCACATTACATAGTCTTCCATGTGACAGATAGAAGAGCTTAACTGCCTACTTGTTTACTCAGTTGAAACCTACAGAGACCTGACAGAATCCAAACATGAGATATATATCAGTAGCTAAGCCTTCAGGGGTCAATTTCCCTACTTGGTAAGGGGCTGGCATTTGCTTTTCTGCTTAAAATGTTTCTTACARGTACAGCTAAGTCAAGTAATTCACTCTAGGCAGTCTGTTTTTCAAGTGATGCATTGATATGCATCATAACGAAAATATTGAGTAGCACAGCTCCTCCAGAAAGACACAGGGAGACTGTAGTTTTGATGACAAATAAATCTCTTTTTACCAGGCCAAAAGTCACAGGCATAACCCATATTGGTGAACTAACTGATAAGAATTAAATCCCCATGTTCAAGTCTGCTAATAAGTACTGGAAAATGAACTTGATAACAGGCTGCTTTAAGACAGATCTGGTGTCATCTGTCCTTAGATATCTGATGTAAAACTGTCAAGACAGCATGAATACCATATTGTGAGTTCTTAGATTTAATGCCATCAAGTRCCCTTGCTGGATTAAGATCCAGTCCACACTGCATAGATTGGATATCAATGATTGTGAAACTGTGACTTAAAAGCAGGAATTAAGACTTTCTTAATACCAAGTTACTTACACAGTGCCTCTGCCACTAAAACTGGACAGCCAGAAACATTTCCACTCCCTTAMAGAAAAGCTATAACCATCTGTCAGTGTAGCTGCCAGATCAGCAGAAGTGAGACTGAATGAAATACAGAATAAAAAACAAAGCAAATCGTGTCAAGTCAATCTAATCAGATCATTAAGATTTTGAATTCTTGAAGCTCAAAACACATCAGTCACGRAAGTTTTTATAATAGTAGAACTATCCAGATAGTTATAAAATAAATTACAAATACATTTTTAAACTTAAAATGGTATTTTTTTAGTCTGTCCTAGCAGTATCTCCCTCCCTGTGCACCCCCAAGCACCTATTTAATCCAAACAGAMAGGTGAGTTTAAGAAGAATTATCTTTTTGAATTTCTGATACTTAAACAAGTAAATTAAAAAATAGAACAAGTTCTCTGGACCATTATTAACTATTGATTAAATGATATCATCACTGTTATTATAATAATCAAATTGTAACCAAGGGTGTCTTCCTTTTACTCTAGCTGAACTGATGCAGAARTCTCCTCCATCTCTCATCTCTCTGGCTGGAGGGGCACCAAATCCTAATGTTTTTCCTTTTAAGAGAGCAACTGTTGACATTGGACATGGAACTCCTATTGAGATTGGGGAAGATCTGATGAAGAGAGCTCTCCAGTACTCAGCCTCAGCAGGGTATCTGCCACAGCTGCTTGCACTTTAAAATACCAGAAGCTAAGGGTCATAATGTCCCTTGTCATTGCATTAAGGCACCTGTGTTTTTAAAACCTGTTCATAACCCTTTTGTTCCAAAAGACAGGTTCTTTCCAAAACCCATGGCTTTTCTATTTGCCTCACTGTTTACATTTCAACTCAAGTGGTAAATTTTGCAGTGAGTAATAAAAAAAAAAAAAAAAATATCACCTCAAACCCTAATCCTAATAATTCTCCAGCCAGAGCATTTGCTAGCTGTTGGTATTTGAGACTGCAGACTCCCAAATCAGATATATAAAAGATACTGCATTACAATACATCGTTTCTATGTTTTGGAGCTTTTTTTTTTTTTCATTTGGCACCTACTAAAGTCAGTGTGTACAACTTATGGTCGTTGAGTGGAGGTATTTATAGAATTGTCATTTTTGGTAGAAAAATTGCATATCATTACATTACTTTAGTGCTCATGTAAACTCCTCAGCAGACGGCACTGAATAAGGTAGGGACAGATTTTCAAAAATGCTTGCATATCTACAGAGACACACGGGGCATCAGTTAAGACTTTTCTTAATATTTAGATGAACCCAGCTATTTGTGAACATCCTACAAGATCCTAAGACATTTTTTTGGAAAATTTGTCTTAGAAATCCTTATAATCTGCAACCTGTTACTAGCAACATCAAGAGCTTTGTCACATGCTGCTTTGGAGCACAGAATGATCCTTTCTAGGAGTGGGTATTTTTCAGCCTCCACTCTGTTTCATCCTTGGCAAATAATTTCTGCCCAGATTTCAGTATGATAATTTGGTTCATGGACCACACATGCCTATGTAATTTCCTTCATTTGATAAAGCAGTCATAACAATTGCATCTAAGTGTATCTGTGTGACAGTTGAAATCAGACTCAGGATTGCATGCTAGATTTAGAGGAATGGCCTAGCTTTGGCCTATATAAGGTGTTAAATACACCTTCTTATTCATGTTTTAGGATTCCAGAGCTATTGTCTTGGCTAAAAGATTTCCAGCGGAACCTGCATGATCCCCCCACAGCCAATTACAGTCCTGAAAAAGGACAGATGGAAGTTTGTGTCACAACTGGCAGCCAGGAAGGCTTGTGTAAAGTAAGACCAAAAGTATCATATGTTAGAAGCATTTCATTGAGAGATATTTATTCTTCCATCAGTTCAGCTATATTCAGCATTAAGTGCCCTCTATAACTATATACAGGGTACTTTACTAAATGCATGACTACAATAATACCAATACAAGATAATGGAAATGAAACAAAATTGGAGTAGTATTCTAGACTGTCAGAGCTGCATGACAGTTCAGGTAACTAAAGAAATTTGCATAGAAAATAAGCTATAAGGCAACGGATTATGCAATAATTGCATAGATGCTTTACCATAACACTGTYCTAAATGTGTTTCTTCTCTTTTTTACTTCCTGATTTTTTGGAGTTTTTTTGCTTCCTGAAATAATAACCCTTTCCTCTAYGTTCTCACTGCTATTCCAAAGTTAATCCTTTCTGTGACTTATACAGTAGAAACCATGCTTCAGAGCACTGTCTTTCCATGTCAAGTTGAGATTCTCTAGCTGATAACCCATCTTAATTTGGCTCTAAAGCAGATTTTTCATCTGTTCATTGCCTTTCTTACAGACAGGATAATTAAATGGTTAGAGAATTACTAGTATCTAATCAAGATTTTTAATCCCACTAAGAAGAATATGCAGCAATGTACAAAAATGGAACAATCTTTAAAACAGACTCTTTTCTTTTGCAGGTGTTTGAAATGCTCATTAATCCTGGAGACAACATTCTTTTGGATGCGCCCACATACTCTGGGACACTAGCAGCTGTAAGTATCCTTTAGCTACAAAACATTGTGAATGCTACATTTTAACTAAACAGCAGTTTAGTGCTTGATCTGCAGTCTTATAAACACTGTCTATATTTTCCATTAAAAAAAAAAAAAACATATCTAAGACTGAAGATTTCAGTGTCCAACCAGTTAACTCATTGAAGGTTTTTTCTACTAAAAGTTCTGTAAAAACTATTTGAAATTCTTCTTCCAAATACCAGTTCATTCAAGTGCTAAGATCACATATGGGATTGAAAAGAAATCCATCAGGACATAGTTTGGTTGAATTACATTTTTAACAAGTGGGAGTGTTAACATGTCAGCACATTTACCTGAATTTCATGATCAGATTATACAATAGCTGTAAATAGTATAATATTGGAATACACCTGAAACATCCATATATGAGTAGGAAGATATGAATTAGTGAGAACTATACAAAAGTAGCAAGTTTACTTCTGAAAAAGTAGCTCAATCAGTATAAAATTAAATGTCAGCTCAAAAAGCCTAAGAACTGCAAGAAGGGTTAGAAGAAATAGACCAAAAATTCAGTTGTCTACCCTTGGAGCAAAATTAATTGTTATTGTTTGCTAAATTTGAATATATAGTATAATCAGCTATACTTAGCTAGGAATGTATTTTCACAATGCAGCAGCCTGCTGTTTTACTTTAAAATGCAAAGCACTACATGCTACAAATTGAAATTCTACAGAGGAGAGACAGCAAGCTTTTTCYTTGGTATTTTACCCATATTTTTTCAGACTGCTGTCAACGTGTCATTGCAGTAGCRTCATTTCATTCTCCTTTGTTTTGTTCTGTATATCTATTGAGAACAGATTCTTTGCCCTTTGTCAGTGAAAAGCAGCTTAAAGCTCTGGCACCTTCACCAAAGTAGAGTGTAAATTGTCAGTAGGAACCAAAGGTGCTGTGACCTTAACTATCTGTGGTGAGAGCATGAGGAGTCCTGAGAGAACAGTTCAAGTTTACAAAATCCCTTTCTGCTTGAAAAACCAAATCTGAGTTCTTAGAGAAGAGCAGCAATTGAGCATAGGAGTTACCCATTTCTTCTCAGTTGGTTTAGCAGGACAAATAAAGAGAAATGTGGTAAGTTTGACAAGACTTACAGCAAATTCAGGCAAAGTTTTATTTGACTCATGATCAAATGGAGCTTGAGATGAGTATAAAATCAAAAAGACAGACTTTGGACTGATGAAATTTTACAGTGCCAATGACAAAAGGAAGACCTTTGAATCACACAATTATGACAGTTTTGTTCCTTCTGTCAACAGCTGAGACCMTTGGGTTGTAATATAATTAATATTCCTAGTGACCAACATGGCATTATTCCAAAAGCTTTAAAAGAAATTCTGTCTGCTTGGAGCCCAGAAGATGTAAAGAATTGTAGCCATCACCTCCCCAAATTCCTGTACACTATTCCAAATGGATGCAACCCAACTGGCAACTCTCTGACGGCAGAGCGCAAGAAGGAGATTTACCAGGTATGGAGCTGGGGTCATGTGAACYTTGTGGGTGGAAATAGATAAAAGGCAGCCTTGTTTCAGTTGAAAGTACCCCATGTATAGCATTTGGGCCCATTACCAGTCCAATATTCCTCACTTGTTTCTAGAGAATCTCTTTCATGACAACTCTTCAGAGGCAGATTGTGCATTAGATAACCTTTTTCCATGTACGCCCATTGMTGGCTGGGTCCTTTGCCATGGGCTTCTGACCTGATATCCTGCAAGTTGGCTGCACAGTTTGAATGCCACATGGAACAGAGCTTCATTTACATACATCGTTATACTGCAGCTACCATGTTTGCAATTCTAATTGTTTGATATCTAAATTGGACACTTGAAGGCTTCTCATGATGGGGGTTCTTATGTAATGAATGACCAATCAATAGAATCATAATATGGTCCTGGTTAAAAAAAAAATCTGACTAAATTTACAGTGTCTTTACCTTTCTATAATTTTGTTACTTTTTATATTGCTTTAGCTTGCAAGGAAATATGACTTTCTCATAATAGAAGATGATCCTTACTACTTTCTTCAATTTGAAAAGGTAATTTGTCTTCCATAATCTTTAGTAACACCTTATTTTCTGAAGAGAAACTAAGGTTTTAGGAGAGAACTAAGGTTTGAGYCCTAGGCCTTACTTCATGCTCCTAGTTCATGTCCTACCAAGGCAATTTGAGGCCTCATAGTCTGTCCTCCTTTCAATCATTTTCCCTTTGGGGCATTTTTTGTCCTGTTAACCAGTGGTTCCAATTCCTCAAGCCTCATACAGGATAGAATTTTCTTCAATAATCAGAAAATGATGAAGACTTTGTATTCAGAGTAAGGCAAGTATGTCACTGAAGAGTACTTGAAAATTGCATCCTCAGTGTTCCTTTCTCCCCGTCTCTTCCTTCATTCAGCAGAAGACTGCATATTCCCACATACTATACCCCATTTTTATCCCTTTGCCTTTTGGGGAATCCAGAGTTCTCCCAGGTACCACAGGAGGGGATGCTGGATAGGCAGGTTCCCTTCTTCATGTAACTTTCCCCCAAATTTCTTACATGAATCTACAGTTGCACAGTCTTTAAAATTACCTAACCTCAGAAATAAAAAATGCTCTTATAAAGCAGTAAAACGTTGGAAGAGGTAAAGGTCAGCATTTTCTCTTTTGAAATATGCTTTTATGGAAGGAGGCAATAAAACTGCTTCACTTACTCATTGCATAGCACTGTGTAGCTTTGTTGGAAAAGGTAGGGGAAAAGGTGTGAAAGTAGAATTCTTGATAAGGAAAAAGTGTGCTGAACTCAGATTTTCACAATTTGGTCATGTCTCCTAATTTGATTTTTTAATATAGGAAAACAGAAAGCTGTAAGGCTCCATTTTAGAGATTGCAGTACCTCTTTACTCCCTAAAGAGATAGRTCTTGGCAGAAAAAAAATCATTATTTCTCTCTCCTTCTTACAGCATTGTACCAAAACTTAAACTGAACAGTTGTATGCTGAACAGTGGGCTAAGTAAGCATCAAAAAAATAACAAATATGATTTCTTGAAGACTTTCATAGAATACTGTAATCACATCTCAGACAGCTAGCCTAAACCATCTCTTGTCAGCAAGTTACCACAATGTTTTTCTTGGAGTACACATTTGAGAAATTGTATCTTCATAGTAAAGAAAATAATCATAATCCTAACTAGCACCTTGAATCTTATTTTTTATTTTTATTCCAAGCCATGGGCTCCAACTTTCCTCTCAATGGATGTGGATGGCCGAGTTATCAGGACCGACTCTTTCTCTAAAATTCTCTCATCTGGGTAAGGCCAGCTGCAGACTACTTAGCATTGCCTATTCAGTTAAGACACAAGACTTCACAYGAAGTGATGAGACATGTCACAGTGTTTTCTGATTTAATAACTGTCCACTTTGGAATGAACTTTTGAATCAACAGCTTTTCGCAGCTATAAATTTTCATGTCATCTCTTGGCAGTCATTTAATTCCAGTTTCTCTTCTGATGCTGATAGTTAAACCTCTTTGCCCAGGCAACCCACTCTTGTAGGCACCATCTAGGCAGAAAGATGCTGGTTCCTGGAACTCTCAGGAGCTCTTCTCTCTTCTTACTCCATTTCCCTTTCTATCTATCTATCTATCTATCTCTTACCATTCCTGCAAGCTCTCTGAACGTGCAATACAAAAAAGAAACAATCATTCTTTGTAAAYGGTTCATAGGGTTATACTGATAATCTAGCCTTCCAATTCTTTCAGGTTGTTTCTACGTGCCTGAAAAAACTAAGTTGGCTGTTTTCCACTGCACGCAAGTCAACATATTTGATTTTTAACTTGCTTTTGTCTATTATCCTTATAGATATAAAAGTTTAATGTGAATTCTGCACTGGCAGCTGGTGGATTACAACCCACCCTAGAGAAAGTGGAGACAACATAATGCTAAGCATGCTTGCATTTTCAGAAGTGACAATGCAAATGGCATGGCACAATATTATCTTTGCCAAAGACATATATGTGTTTACTGGTTCCATTTTACTTCAAATAAAAACTTCAGCCAATCTGTAAAGACAGGTAATAATATTTGAAGCATAAATAACCATCTAGTTCATCRTATCTAAATTGCATTCCTTCTGCAGTACTGAAAGGGAGTGAAAGARTAAAGCCATTTGCCATTTTTTATCTTTGTCCTAAAGCCCAAGCATTCATGACTTTTCGTTATGAGAAAACCTATTTTTCCTTTCCTTCTATTCATGCAGTCTTTATGGTTACAGAGGACAGTTTACAAACACATATTTTGTCCTGAATCTTCATAACTAAGAAGCTAGTATAAGCATTAAAATCTCTTAAATGTTTTTATTTCATTACTTTGATAGTCAGCTTCTAAATTACCTAAGCTTAGGGCAGAATTAAGATAAAGGTAAATTTTAATGCCTAAGAGATCCTTACACTATCAATAAAATGGTTTCATGATTTCCCACATATAACTTAGACAAAGTATTAGCACACTGCAATTTTGTAGTAAGTTCTTGCTTGTTTTCTAGTTTAAGAATAGGTTTTCTGACGGGTCCCAAGCCTCTCATCGACAGAATTGTTCTACACATTCAAGTGTCAACAATGCACACCAGCACTTTCACACAGGCAAGTACCAAACCAGTAAACTAATTATATTTAGAGAAGAAAATATATTCCAAACTATAAGAAAATACAAGAAAATGGCTCTGTACTTCCTCAGTTGCTCTGCACTTTTGCAGTTTTGCCCATGCACATTGTCAGTTCTGCCAAAGGAAGAGAGACCACCATAGAACTCAGAACCAGAGCTAGAGGGTTGTYTCAGTACATGGATAGTACAGCTGATACCCCTTAACCCTCAGATTTCAAGAATCAAAATTGTAAATACTTCTATCTCTTCCTGGTAGGTTCCTTTGAAAAACTTCAGTGTAAAGCATAGCATAGAAGAAACAGTCGTTCATTATTTTTTCATTTTAATTTTCCGTTAAAACAATATTGGCAGCCCACAACAACATTACAAAGTAAGCTGCCAACTATAGCCCCTGTATGGTTAGCAATAAGGAAAGGAGACACTGAACACATCTAAGTATGGTTTCATCTTCCAGCTGTTAGCTCATCACAGACGTACTATTAAAGTGGAGAGACCGATGTGGACAGGAAGGTAAAGCAATATCTGTTACCTTCCTCTTTCTYCCCAGTTATCATATTTAGCTCTTCATCCATTTCTCCCTCCCCCCACCCCAATTTCCAAACACTGCCATGATCCTTGGAGACACCAGTAACATGAACTATTAGGACCTGCTGCCCTTGGCATCTCTCTTTATAAAGGGCTCCAAGAGACACCGCACGCTATTTCATGTCTGGAGAATGTTGAATTATGCATCTGGCTATGGATCTTTTGATGACTGTGGAATAGTCCTGCTTAAAATATGGTATTGATTATGTGTTTTATTTCTTTAGATTATGATATCACAGCTGCTTCAGCAATGGGGACAAAAGGGTTTCTTGGAGCATATAGACAGGTAGGGTTATGTCATATGCTGAATCCCATCATCTGTCATTCTGCAGCTGTTGTGGTTTGGAATGCTGGCTAAAAGCCAGGCACCCACAACACCTGCTCATTTGCTCTCCCCTACCACTATACTGGGTAGAGAAGAGCRAAGGGGAAAAAAAGAAAACTAACAAAAGGGTTCATAAGGAGCAGGGAGGAAACACTTGATGGACAAAGCAGGCACTACTTAAATTATGAAGTGAATTTACTACTAACAAAGTCAGAGGAGGAGAATGAGAAATAAAATACAACCCTCAAAGACACCGATCTTCTTCCCACTCCGACCCCCCTTCCCACCAACTACAAAGTGGGGGGGGGGGGGGGGGGGAATGAAACAGGTTGTAGGGTTGGTCATTTCAGGGTGTGGGGTTGGTCATTTCAGGGTGTGGGGTTGGTCAGTTCATCACCGGATCGATCTGCGGCTGTTGAAGGAGAAGAGTCCTTCCCTTGCGTTGCCCTGAAGTCCCTCCCACGGGAGGCAGTTCTCTGTGAACCTCTCCAACGTGGTTCTACTCTCACGAGCAGCAGTCCACACACATCTGCTGTATTGTGAGTCCCCCCACGGGCAGACACTTGTGCCCAAACTGCTGCACTATGGGCTCCCTCATCCACTGGGTACAGGCCCAAGGCCAGGCTGTTCCATCTCGGGAGCAAGGCCTCTTTCTCCATGGCTCTCCTGCTGGACACAGCCCCTTCTCGGCGTTCGCCCACTCCAGCGTGGGGACCTCCCTCCTCCACGGGCTGCAGGTGGATCTCTGCACCCTCTGTGGACCCCATGGACTGCAGGGGGACAGCCTGCTTCACCATGGTCATCACCACAGCCTACAAAGGAATCCCAGCTCCAGCGCCTGGAGCAGCTCCTCCCCCTCATCCACTGACCTTGGTGTCTGCATTCCCTCACATATTTCTCAGCCTCCTCCACTGGCAAAACTACTGTGTGCTCCCTTGTTTTGATTTCTTCTTAAATATGTTTTCACAGAGGCATAATCACTATCTCCAATTGGCCCAGGTTTGGTCAGTGGCATGTCCATCATCCTCAGAGCCAACAGCAATTAGCTCTGCTGGACATAGTGGAAGCCTCCAGAAGCCTCTCACAGGAGCCATGTTTTTGGCCCCCCCACTTCCAAAAARCTGGGCCAAGCAAAACTAACACAGCAACCTACATCAAACATTTTTTGTAGTAAACAAACCAGAGGAGGTGCATGAGTATTAAGCCAAATAGATAAGGCATCCCCAAGGCTATGGGGTTCACACAAGAGTCCTGAAGAGACTCAGTGTGAAGTTGCAGACATGAAGGTCAGGCCATGTCACCTACCACTACAGGCAGACAATCCACCAGTCCAGTGGTACAGACATTATGCAGCTCCCATCTGAAGGGAACTTGAGAGGATCCTTCAAGCTTCAAGCCAGTGAATCAAGTTTTGATCCTTGTAAAAGTGTTAGGGTCTATAGCAAAATCTAAGATCTCTGAGCACAGACTCTTTTGACAAAGAGTCAGGATAGCTTTTATAAAGGGAAWTCTTGCCTCACTAAGTTGGCAGGAATTGTCACTCTTGCCATCCTCGATCTCATGATTGTGGATACCAATGGAAAAAACTCCAGAGAACACTGAGGTTTATCTACACACACGAAACATTGCATTATTCACTGCTCTTGGAGAGAGAGCACTGGGCTACTGTCTTACTGAGCGAGATATTTCCTGCATACTGACCGACACACATTTGGTTTTCCTTTATTATGCAGGAGGAGCATAGTTTCTTTTGATTATCAGTGCCTCATTTTACATGCTGTACTTGAATGYCTCTAGAGCCCCAAGCTTCCCGCTTCAGTGGGAGTGTGCTACACTGTGCAAAAGCCTCTAACAGAAACATGAGCACAGCATGCAAAAAGTTCTTWTAGCTCACTATAACAGCCATTTCTTC
>NW_026623566.1:704435-738626 GCF_030028575.1 Malurus melanocephalus
AAAAAAAAAAAAAAAAAAAGCAAAGACACACCAGCCCTTGCTTTGCCTTGCTTTAAGATTTAGGAACATAAGGATAACTCTCACAGAGAAATCTGGACCCCACATTAGCGCAACTTTCAGTGGTTCCAAAAGAAATAAAACCTAAATGCATTTCTTCACTTACCTTTCTCRTAGGTGGAGGCAGCCTTGCTAAAGCCCAAAGGCTATTCTTCCTCTTGAACTAATGAAAAGAGAGCTGCAGGAYAGCAGCTGTAATGCTTTATAACCTTATTGATGAGGCCCCCACAGCTGATTTGAATCTCTTCCAGTTGACTACTTTGTACAAGGGGGCAGGTGTTAGATCAGGCTTTTGAGTGGAAGCTAGTCTGTTTTTTAGAGCAGCTACAGTTTTGGGGATGTTTTCTCTTACTAATACTCATAATTTCAATGTGTAATTAAAATAGTACTAGGTAAAAACCTYGTAACAGAACTTGCAATTTTGGTAAAAACTACAAAAAGGAGATTTACTGTTTCATACAGAATATGGCAATAGGTATAGCTGGATCCCAAAACTATGTAAGTAGCTGGAGGTATTGGTGTTTGTGTATCAGATGTAATAAAATACATCCAGATATCGAAGCTGTKGGACTAGAGAATATTTTTAAAAATACAAATGTTAAATTATGTAAATTATGCAAATTATTAAGGATGTTTTCTCAAGACATGGGAACACATTTGCATCTGAATTATGAACTCAGTGTCAGGCATTTCTCTTGTGTCTTCCATTGCACAGCTGTGTCATTTTATCTCAACAAAAGCCACTGCTCCTGACTTGTCCATGGTGAAGCTTGGGTCAGGGACATTTTTCCAAGTAAGAGATTAAACTGTTTGGAAGTTTGAAGTTTGAAAGTATGCAGAAGATAGGTTCAAAAGTTTAGGAAAGGGGAAGCTGTCAGATAGTTATGACAGGTTTATCATATGATTTGCTTTTTACCTTGTCAAATGCAATTTCCATGTGTATCTGTTACACAAATTCAACCCAAATGCACAAATATCAAGTCTGTGCTTTTGCATATGTTTAAGTCCCCTTTTTTTTTCAATATGTGTGTTTTTGTGCAGTAAATACTGTTAACAGGACTTGTATCTACTGCTATAATAGACAGAATGGATGTAATATACAAAAGGTTTCTATATGATAGGRATATTATTATACTATTATACTATTCTTTGTAATATTCCACATTATATCCATTTATATGTAAAGCTGAAGAAGCAGCCACACGGGGACTTCCACTGTCTGGTTGGTCAGGGCTTTGTTGGAGATGCACTGAAGCATTAAAGTTTTCTCTGATACGTACACAAAGTTTTGTACACACAGTAGACTGTGTTGTGCCCACCTAAGATGAGCTTATATTTCTGTTAAATGTGCACTTGGGTTGTTGAAGTAGAAAACCCTTGTTTCTGCCTTTAGAAACAAATGGACTCTGAAATGCCATGAGCTCATGACTTTCAACTGATAATTTGCTTTCAGAGTGGTGGACTTCTACAGGATCCAGCGGGACGCCATGCTCAGTGCTGCTGACAAGTGGTTAAAAGGTCAGAGTGCAACACAGATAATCACTTAATTTTTTTTTTCTAGCTATTTATCATCCTTGTGTTTAAGAAAAATCACTTCAATTCATCTCTTGACTTCTCTCATTTGAAGTGACAGATAAGCACTATAAACAAATCAATTACATTAAATATTAAGCTTAGGACAAATTGTCTTTTGCTGAGCTTTTTTGCTTCCTGGTAGGACAGGGAGATAGGTGGTGGTGAAAAAAAAGCTCACCACATTCATTTTTAAAGCAATTTTACAAAGAGCATGTATTTCACTTCATTATGTTCTTATACTTTTGCTGTTTAAAATCTCTGTCTTTAAAAAATCTTTGAAATAGTGACCTTAATTTAAAAGAAGATACAGAAAATCGCTATAGCAATAGCTATAATAATGTTTGTATCAGCAAATCAAAAATATCACTGAATCTGTGATGTACCGATTAAAAGTGAGGCATAAGGTTCTTCCTTGATTCTATTTTCTCTCTCTTTCTCCAGACTTGGCAGAATGGTACCCTCCTGCTGCTGGCATGTTCTTATGGATCAAAATTAAGGGTATTTCTGATACACAGCAGCTGATAATGGAAAAGGCTTTGAAGAAAGAAGTATGACATATGATTTAATGACTTATGATCTTAAAATGAAAATGGAGGAATAAAATATCTGTATCTATCCACACATGCACACATAAAAAAGCAGGGGAACTTGCTGTGCACCATTATTAAGGCTGCAAGTCAGGCACTGCAGCATAGTTACTCATGAACAAAACATTTTTGTGACTCTATTCAGATGCTGATATTTAATCAGTTTACTTAAATTTAAACCAAAATAACATATGGTAAAATATGTCATGTATACGACATGCATATAATATTAATATATGTACCTATGTGTATGAAGGCTGTTCACCAAATTTTTTAATGAGAGAAATGAACTTTGGTTTTATTTCTTCAATTTATAAGACCCAGCACTGTGTAAGCTACATCCCAGGTGCTTCTAAGCATTGTGATGATATAAGCCAGACCTGGTAATCAAAACCTAAGACTGTTTGGTTTTATTAAGACTATTTGGTTTTATTATAAGTTGCATGTTTTTGTCTCCTCATTTTGAAGAAAAGATTATGGTACACCATGTTCTGATACAAGTGTGTAAGCATTAAGCTTTCTCAAATTTAATTTAACATAGTGTAGAAGTGGTAATAACTGTGTGGTTAATCGTTTTTTGCAGGTATTACTGGTTCCTGGAGGAGCATTCAATATTGATAGTTCAGAGTCTAGTTCTTATGTCAGAGCCTCCTTCTCTTTGCCTTCTCCTGCCCAAATGGATCTGGTGAGTTTTTTTTTTTACATTCTTATCAAGACAGTTTTTCACACAGTAATACTCCCTTATTTTTACATGCTTCTCTTTCTATTTTTTCTTGAATGTTAGTGTAGTGTTTTTAGTCTGTAGGTGACTAGGCAGTACTTTTGCTGCAATATTAGCTGTTCCTTAAGCAAGATACTYGTCCAAGTGACCTGAAAGGCATCAAACTTTCAGGACCACTTAAAATTTTTCTGTGTAKCTCATACATGCAGTGTCTCACACTTAAACCTTCCAGACATTATTTGTAGATGCTTACTGAAGTCAGAGTAAGTAGTAAGACCTGCTATTTGCTTAAGGGTTAGCAGGCATCATGTATCTTTTAGACTTTCCATTCCCAGGATTCTGAGATTGAATTACCTGTATTCTTTTGTGTGTGTTGGCAATTCTTTGAAAGAAAGAATATTGTTTTTCTTTCATATCATTTACATACATGTTTTATTTTATTTCTCAGGAACTAATCTTTTATGTGTTTTATGAGCATTTTTGATKATATTTGGCTCTATCTATAAAATAAATGAGAGGAAAGATAGGAGACATTTATTTGAGCAGATTTAATAGTGATTTGGGTTCTTGAAACAGTTCAGTATTTCTTGTACTTTCATGCAGCTGTGAAGGTTTGTAACAGGTAAGTGCTTCTATTGCTTTTTTATTTCTTCTTTTGTATTTATTATTTATTATTTTTTCTTCTGTATTTCTTTCTTTTTCTTTGTAAAAGTAATTCATAACCATACTATTGACAGTCAAGCTGTATTTTTTAAATGCTTCACTGCTCAATTGTTCTTTCTTGTCTTTTGGAGTCTCTAGGCTATTATATTTAGTTAAAAGACATACTCTTCCAAGGATCACTACTTGTGTTAAAAGTTACATCTGAACTCCAAATAACCTTTGAACAAAAATATATGCATTTTTCTGTTTCAGAAATGTCTGCCTTTTATTTTCTATGAGAATTGGAAASTATGTCCAGTCAAAGCCCATGCATGATTTTATGAAAAGGGAGGATATTAGCAGAGCTTTGCATTATAAAACTTGTATATGTTATGTATATGGTTAGGGCAGTTTTAGTAGCTTTACAGATATGTTGATATGTTGCCTATTTATGTAATGCTGAAATATAAATGTGAACCATATTTGTCATTRCAGGCCTTCAAGAGACTGGCTGACCTTATAAAAGAATCTTTGTGAAAAAGCAAAATAGAACTCTTGCAGTAATAAAAATCATCTGCAGAAAATATTTTTTAACATTTGGATTTCATCAAAACACCTTACAAGCAAATATAGATATACAATATAGAGAATGTTTCCTTAGGTCTTTTCAGCTAAAAAAAAAAAAAAAAAAAAAAAAAAAAAAAAAAAAAAAAAAAATGAAAGTAAAAAACAATTTGCCTAACTATTTTTGACAGGAAATCGCATTACTAAATTTATCCAATTCAGAAACATTTAAAAAAAACTCAAAACCAAAATGTTCTATTTTCTGTAAAATCTATGGTTTTGTTAGATTTGAATTGATTTTTGTTGGACTTGTGTTTTCCATTGTAGTTGGGAAACAGAAATCATTTACTTAGGAATTTGCATTTGAGGTGGTCTTAGCCGCTAACTTAATCTCAGCTGATACATTCCTCCAAAATCTTACGTTGGAATTGTCTTACATGTCATTTTCCTTCTTGTCCTACTGTATGGCATCTGATTTTAACTATTTGATCAGTATTTAATTTTACTGAAGTTTTGTCAGATAAAGGTGATATAAGTATGTTAAAAAAGTGAAACTGATCCACCAAAATTAGGCTATGATTTCAAATAAGCTGAGGTCCCTTGCAATTTGCACGGGCTTTGCAGCTCTTTCTCAATTTGTAAAAGGTATTCTGATTGCTGGCTTTTACTTCAGTCTGAAAATAATTACTCTATATACCTGTGTTAGAAAATCTCTGGTTTGCCAAGGCACACGGGTGTACTAATGGAACTGCTCTTGGTAATCAATCAGATGTGGTTTTGAATGGACAGTGTAAGTAACTGAACAGGGAAAATGGTGGAATGGACACTGCCAGATGTACAATACAGGCAAAATGAAAAAATAAAGAAATGTTTCAGTCATTTATCCCTTGGTCATTGTCATCCCAATCATTTCATACTTGGGTGCAAAACCTCCAGAAACTTTCAACTGARCTGATTCATCAAGGCTTCCCATTCAGATTAGTGACTTAAGTTTTATTTACTGTTTGGATGAAAGCACTGTGGTTTTCCACCCATATCAGATGGCTGTTTCTTTATGTACAAGTGTTGAGAATTTTGAAATAAAGTATTGTTCAAGGATCTAGTCAGTCAGCAGCCCAGGAAACCCAAGCAAATAAGGGTCAGGCACAACCTTGTTTCATTGGAAGTTTCACAAGAGACATTGTTTTAGTACTTAACAATAATTTCCATTGCCTCTTTGCCCCCTAGTTATAAATAGCATGTCACAACAAACTAGCACGGATGTATGCCTTTCCCAGCATCCCCGCTACTGGCAGGATCATTGCAGTGCCCGAGCCCAGCATCGCTTTTCATGTCTATCTCAAGCCTTTTAATTTAGTCACATATCCAGCCATCTTGAGCAGCATATCTAATATCAATCCTTTGCTCAGTTCCCAGATTACCTCAGCTTTTAGGTAAATCCAGTGGAGAACAACTGATGCAGGCAGATAAGGTGGTGCAGTGAATGGTGCTGGCTCCTCCACAGAGTCAGGCTGTGTTTGGGCAGCCAGGACCCATGGAATGGCAAAGTATAAGGGAGCGCCTGAAGTCCCAAATCTGCTCTCAGGGTGCCAACACTGTCCTTGAAGACAAACTTGYCCTATTTTACACTGAGCATGCTACTGGGGGATCCAAAGAAGCAGTGCCTCCTGTGCAGTGCTGTTTAACAGGGAATTTTCATATCTCAACTCACTTCTGTAAAATTTGGGTAGAGATCAGGAAAACTCTGATGTTGCTAACAGGCAATTTTTTATCTTGGGCTCAATTTAGAAAATTATACAACAATGAAATGATGTGTCTGTTTAATTAAAATAATATTTTTATGGAGGAATAAATGTAAACACAATTTACCATTGATTTTAGTTCTCAGGTAAATGCTATTGTCATTGTCAAGTATTTCTGTCGTATTGTCATTCAGCCAAATCTGAATTAAAAAAACAATCAAAATATTATTAAGCAAGTCTTATATTGGTGATGCATTGAATTAAACACCTCTTAATTTTCAGAGATCTAAATGTAAATTTAGTTGAATGGAAGCAAAACGAAATTACATTTGCACCACATTACCTGGTTTTGTTATCAGCTAATTTAATTTGGAGAGAGTTTGGTTTTTTCCCTGACTGTGGTGAAGCAACTGTAATTAAATTAATATCCTGAATGATGCAAATAGAACAATGACAGTGAAATCCTATATGGACATGCTGTTTCCCTGAGCTTCTTAATGCACATTTTCTGGTCTCCTAGGAGAGAGCATTGACTGTTACTAAATGCTCATGGAGGAAGCCCATTGAGACAAAACGAAAAGGCTGGATAACAAGTTCACATAGGAGGAAATTACATGGCAAATGAAAGTTGTGGTTTTCCCTCTCCATTTCATCTATCCATGAGCAAATAACCTCTCTCTGGGTTTAAGCCATCTGATGCAAGTGACACATTCTGCCACTGGGGAAGAGAGGACACAGAGGAAGGGAAGGGCTCAGTGTGGTGAGTGCAGCCTCTGGTGCTGCCCTGGTGGGGACAGGTCAGGAGGAGGTTGCTGCAGGGCTGGAGAGAGCTGCCTGTGCGGGCAGCTCCGTGCCGCATAGTTCTGAGTGGGCATTTTCCTGCTTACCTGCTCTCTGGTTCCACTGCATTTTCATGCTTTTGGCAGATGAAAACTACCTAGAAATTCTGGGCAAACTCTGGACATTTACAAATTCTATTTGTATTTTTTTTAAAAAAAAATCTCTTTGTATGTATTTGTATTTGTATTTCATTTCTATTTGAATTTCAAAACCTTGTGACCTACAGATCTGCAGTTCTTTTGGTCCTGCCTTTGTGATCTGGATGTGACCCACTGAGGCAAATATGTAAAAGAGCTCCATTGGGCTGTGYTGTACATGTCCTAATTTGTTTTCTTTTCTTTATTATTTAATAACAGGTTTTGAGCAGCCCACTCCAGACAGCCTTAGATGGGAATAGAGCAATTAAAGTGTTTGAACTTTAATAATTCTGAATTAAAAATACAAAGAAACATACATTTCCATTCTTCTAATATTGCTCCCAGGAATACCATGCTGTACCTCACTTGTTTCCTAATGATTACAGAAACTATTTTATAACCCTGCAAAGCACAGAAGTTACAATGGGAGAAGAATAAAGGTCCTGCTGATTCTTGTTGAGAATTAATATCCCAGAAACATGTTARAAAAACTGACTGCAGCTAGAAAATTCCCTATTGTTGTACAGATTTTGGAGAATACCTTCAGAAGGTATATTTGCTTTTTATTTTCAAATTATATCAGATCTGGATTGACATGAGTGGATATGCTGTGTTGTGGTCTGGAAAAAATTGACATGAAAGTATTTCTGTTCCTTGATGTACACAGAACTTTGACCTTTTTCTATATTTGGCTAATAATGAAATTAAGATACTTTTTTTAAGTTTCATACAATAAATCAAGCTGTCGTAGTTTGGACTGTGCTGAAAGCCAAAAAAAGCACTGCACCCAYRAYGTTCTTTCCCTTCCCCCACCGGAGAGGGCAGAAGGGAGAGCAAAAGCCCAATTAACGCGAAAATTTATGGCTTTCAGATAACATAACATAATTGAGAGATATGTATGTGCTCCAGAGAATGGTCAGGCAGGCTGAATAACTTAAGTTGCAAAATAGATTTATTACTACAAACTACTAAGAACACTACCGCACTGGGGAAGGGAACAGAGATAGGGAAAAATTTACAAGGAGAAGAAAAAAAWAAAAACRGACCTTTTAAGACACCTGTTATCCTTTCYGGGACCCGTCTCTTTCCCAGGTCCTCCCTCTCCACCCCCCATGTCTTCCYGCACACACAGGTGACAGGAATGAAAGTCTAACATATATCAAACTCATTACTGTTGTCATCCGGCATCATAGGAGGACCGTTCTTACAGCTCCAAGCTGTGGAAGTTCTTTTCCCAAGAAACAGTCAGTGTATAACTGCTGGTGGCGAGGGAGTATTTTCTTTACCTCGTAGGAGAAAGGAAAAAATGTTATTCAAGGCCAAACTGCATTGTTTCGGCAGCGTAAGACCACTATCACAAATCTCCTGGCAGAACACMGCTTCTTCTAAGCATCCACTTACTTCAGACATAAGGCGAGGGCATCTCTCCCTCCCCGCAGAACACATTTCCTTCTTAGCATCAACTCGCTTCAAACGTCGTGGCGGGGGGCCAAGCCTCTTCCCCCTTTTTGGCTCCTGATCAGTTCAGTCCAGTCCTCAAAGGCCAGGCTGTTTTTTTTTTTCCTCAGAGCAAGGTCTGAGAAAAGGTCGCTCTCCTTTTCTATACAGGTCTCCCATTGATGAAATAGTCCTTTCGAGAACAACTTATTTTCTCCATACTCAAGAACCACAGCACAGCACAGCAACCCATCCCATCTTCTCCTCACTGTGATCTTGGGCCTCCATTTTTTTCTTCTTACATCTCCTCACCCTCCTGCTCTGTTTTTCCCCAGTTCATGATACTTAAACTAAATACTAACAACCTAAAACTACATGGCGGCCGCCCCTACCTTGTTTTGAATTCTTAAGTACAGGACAATACGTCATCACAGAGGTGTAACCAACCTGTGCAATTGGCCCAGGCCTGATGGGCAGCCTGTCCATCAACCTCAGAGCCAATAATGGATTGGCTCTAAAACACAGGGGGTAGGGCTTCTTTTGCTGGAGAAGAAGGAGAAAGCTTCTAGAACTTCCTCACAGGAGCCATCTTTGTGGTTTCTTGGTCCCATCCCCCCACCACCAAAAATCGGACCAAGTAAAACCATGACAYAAGCATTAACAGAGAGAGATAGAGTTCTTCTGACAATATCAAATTTATTGCCTTATATGGACTGTATMATTTAATACACTCTTTCATTTAAAGCAGCCAGCATCACTACAGGAGACCAGCAGTAACTTCGRGTAGATGGAACTCAGAAGAGTAACTGTCTGGAATATAATCTTGCCTGTATCTTCAAGTAACAGCAGTTATGCCAAATGAATAATTTTTTGCTGCCTCCTAATTGACATAATGTTTCCCATTTGTATCTTTTTATTTCTTTTTATTTCGTTATTCTTACGTATTRTCCTAGCAATTCTGTGAAAAGCCATAGATGTTAACTTGGTTCTCACATAATAGATGTGCAGAGAGGCCTTTTAGAAAGCAACATTCATGGATGATTCARACTCTGTGTATATCAGTTACAGTTGCAAGTGGTGTTTACTAGGAACAAGAATCCCAGGGACTCATGAGTTTCAGAGAAAGAGGAAATCAGCAGCAGCTTTGTAAGAAAGGCCATGCATTKTCATTATCTCTGAGAAGGATATCCTATCTTTGTTTTAAGACTTGAAATGATGAAAGACCCACCAGAATAATCTGTTGGATTAAAGAGCGCTTCATTACATAGCATTCTCTCCAGTCATGTCACTTACATTAATTCAGCTATTTCCCTAAAGCTAAAAGTAAGGGATAAAAAGGGATATATTTCAGAAGTCTGGAGCTACACTCCTAATTAATTTTCAAAAGATTTTCCATAAGTCTCCTCAAAATCTATCCTAATCAGGGTAAAGATATTCCCCTTTAAGATAGGAAGGTTTTGTAAAATAGATAAAACAGTGGATAGGAAAGACACCGATGGAAAGATTTTCTGTATTGGCAAATCACTCTTTGCTGTCTGGTGTCAAAAATAAGAAAATCCCATTTTAGCCTTTTATGATTATCATATTAACATGAACTGCGTAGGCATCTGATATCAGGAGCATTTTATTTTAAAAGGCCATTGGATGTGCCTTGTTTTGAGCCCTGGCAATTCAGGTCTTGGGCTACTTTGTGAAAGTGGCATTCAGGAAACTAATTTGGAGTTTCTTATCTGTAATACCAAAGCCATGAAGGTGGAATAGGGTAAAAAGTTCATACAACCCCCTGTTTCTAAGAGCTAAACTGTTGTTCAGAGTGGGTGAAGTATTTGGAAAAGTGAAGTCCTACTGATTGTTTTTGTATATTAAACTCCTGAATGACCAAGTTAGGTTTTTAAATGGAACTAAAATTCCTAGAACCATTTCTAAGACCATGGGTTTGATATATCCTATAAAAAAATTTCATTATTCAAAATTGTAAGGGCAAGAGGAAATCTTTGCCACATTCTTATAAGCTTCCTGAATTAAATGTTGCAATATCGTGATGACACATAGACCCACACATTGCCTCTGAGGTTTAATAACAGTGGAAAATATATTTACAAACTGTTTAGTAGTGTGCTCTGAGCTTTTTTTTTGCTGTTTAAAGTAAAATATTGGTGATGCTCAGGACAAGTGAAGAAAGAAGGATGGCATGGAGCTAAGTCCAATAGCAGAGGAGGAAGGGAGAGTAGGACAAAGCATGTAAGAGTCTAGTGACAGCAGATAAGTAGAAATCTTCCCCAGAGACACATGCAAATTGGTGAGAGAGACTTGCTCTGTTAGAGATGGTTCTAATATTCATTCATGGTTCTAACCCTCTCTGTGATTGTGAAATGGCCTTCTTTCTCAAGGCACAAAAATATTTTCCTTCTCTTAAATTTGTATAAAATTGTATACTGAGGATGATAAACACCAGGCTAAAACAACCACATATCACTATGCAACTACTGGCACTTTGAAGAATCTCACAGAAAATATGGCTTAATCTGTTTGTTCCCCAGGCTATAACAGAATTTTTCTAACAGCTCTGCTAATATCTTTGCCTTCAAACTAGGCATTCAATGGCTGCCACAGCTTGCTTCCAGTAGCAGCTTCACAGACCACAGAAGATAAAATATGCTGTGATGAATGAACTACACAAATGTTTTGCCCCTGCCAAAAACTGAAACTCGAAACAAAGTCTTCCTCTTATGCAGCACTTATCATTCAGAAAACCAGCATCAGAACTGTTTCATACATGCACCCAGCATCATAGCATTCAAATATATACAGGGATATGAAAAAATTTCCCTGAAGGAGGTATGAAACGGACCAGGCACTGCAGCTTGGAAAAAGGTTGAAGGTATGCAAGACAGATTTACAAAATGAGCAACAGCAAAACTCTTAAGAGAGTAGTTGTGCATTGTTCTCATAACTGGCAAAGTCRTGGGGATTTAACCAGTGGATGCTGATTGAACTGGAAAACTATTACGTGCACCTTAACATTACACAGGATTTTGTGCAGGCCAGATACACAAATGGATCTGAAAAAGGGATTAAACCAAATGATTTGGAACAGGACCATAAAAGGCTTTTAAATACAATGGTCTGTGTAGTCCATACCAGGATTTCCTAATYCAGTGATCACCTGAATGGGGAAGGATATCAAAGGACCATTAAAAAATGCCTCATTTTTTGTGCTCTTGCTTTGGCCATTGACAGAGACACTACACTGGACAAAAGAAAATTGGTCTAAACTAATACAACAATACAGGTGTTTATGTTAGCTTGTCTCTCTGATTTTAGCGAGAGCTATTTAGCTATGACATGTAGGAAGTGAGTGACAGTGAGAATTAAAATCTAGGGCCAAGCCATAGAGCAATTCACAATTCTCTATGTGGGAATTGGGTCAGTTTTCTGCTGAGTTCAAGCTTTTCTTAAGGTCACATCTTTTTTCCAGTCTTGTGCTCAGCTCAAGGCAGTGGCTACATTATCATGCAGGGTCTATATACAATATCTCATTTCCCCATTTTAACTGCAGTTGAATACAGGTGTACTGAACAGCTGCATTGGAACAACATGTTGGTTATGTACCACAGAGAAAAAAATCCTCATGGTGTCACCACCTGGGCAGAGGAATGTAAAAGGGTTTTACCTGGATTTCCTTCTCCTTTCTGAGTAACTTCAAAAGAGTCCCTTTGGTTTTTATATCCCCATGGGGATAATAGTATCTAACATCATTTGTAAAGGACTTTAGTATACAATTATTCTATTGACATTTCCAGGTACTTACGTCATCAAATTATACAGTAGAACCTGGAAAAGAATGCAAATTCATATGAGATTATCTTTTTCATAGCTGCAAGGAGGAAAATTAAGCATTTCATCTTTTGTGATTCAAAGAGGTAAAAATTCTTTTCTGAATTTACTAGTATTTGCGGTAGGGGAAGGAGAGAGTGAAGATAAGAGTATACATCTTGTCTTTAAAAACCTAATCCAGTAGCCCCTGTACCATTTCCATGCTAGGAGGGTGATCTCTTCAGTCACTCTGAGGGCAGTGGAGAAAGYGAAGTGCATCCAGATCAGGAGGCTCCATTGCTCTGGGTCATTCTAGCTGCACTGAAGGCAATTGCCCCATCTCTCCCCACCAAGGACACAGAGGCCCAGGAGGACAACCTCCTCACCCAGCCTCCCACACTGACCCAGCCTCCTGTACTGCACAGATCTGGAGGCACAAACTCTGAGATGCAGTTGAGGTCATACTGTGCTGACTAAGGCAGGTGGATACTCGATGCTCCTAACCTGCCACAGTGGTTCTCACATGCTTAAGCAGACTGACTTTGAAGTGACATTTGCCTTAGAAGTCTTATTATGGCAGAGCATCAGACTTGTCACTGAATCACAGTGCCTACCATTTGTAGATCCCTTCATAAGCACTTCCTAAAAACATCTCCCAGACTGGAGCTATTGCAAGAACTGGTCCTGTGTTTTCATTTCAATTCTATTTGAGGTATAGGGCAGGAAATAGGGGAAAGCCATCAACATAGTGCCCCTCAAAACAGTAATTATGAGGGGTTATAATATTTACAAAGGTTTTAAAACTGCCTTATTTACTATATGTTACTCTGGGAACTCTTCTACAAAAATGTCAATTTAGGAAGGCCACAATGTACACATCTTCATCTAAATTATTCATGTTGGTTGATACAATTAWTCTTCTCTATAGCTAAGGTTTAAAATTGGGTCAGAGGAATTGTATTACTAAGGTTCCTTTTTCCTTCTGTAGCCAGTGACTCACTTCAGTACAGAGGACTATATTTTAGTTACCAAAAGCACTGTGAGAAAAATCTCATCTTTCAAAGTTCTTTTCATGACCTTACATTCTTGTTCTTTTACATCACGCTGGATCTCCTGCTAGAGATGTGTGTGAGTGGCAGCCTAATGGATGTTTTTAGAAATCCATGCAATTTTTTTTCTTCATTAATGACAGCAGACAGTAGGTTTGGTGTTAATACAACTCACTCATTTATAACTTTATTTTTCCCCTCATGCCTTCAGCACCAATATTTCTGTTAGCTGAGGCTGAGGGCATATCTGTTSTTCTTCCTGGATAAGCACTGCTCCAGAATAGGAGTGAGGAAATAACTCCACAGTGTGCAGACAGCTGTGRTTCCCAGCACTCTGTAATACCCTTCTCATGATACAACTGTATCCTAGTCACATTGTTAAGCTCATRCATTCAACCAGTCATCTTTGCAGCTAAGGGTACTTTTTTACAGCAGGCCTAAAGAGTTAATTTTTCTACTTAGCTGAGATTTATTAAAAATAAAATTAAGCTTTTTAACTTACCGCAATATTCTGATTATCAGCACAGTTCTATGAATGCAGATCTCAGAGAATATCTTGGCACTTTCACACAGATGAGCACCAATGTGCCTTTCCTTTCCACATATTCCAGCTTCCCTTTCTTGCATGAAATTAAACAGGAGCAGGCTAACAGTGCTGTCAAAAGCAGCRCATGTGGAAACAATATTTTGCTAGTAAAAGAAAATTTTAAAGGAGAAAAACTTTTTATGTTAAGTCTTATCAACATTAAGAATGTGATCCACGTGGCTGTGTTAGATRAACATGAATATGTAGAACTTTGGGATGTTGTTATGAAAAGATGTAATGGGCTAGAAGGCAATGAGTGGTCCCAAACTAGAGTGTCATTTACCCCTCCAGAAGCAGAAAGAGAAAATATTTTAGCAACTCTCCAGTTGGTAATGTTTAGTTAGAGCTTAGCCTGTAGAACTGCTGGACTGCCTCTCAAAATGTAGATAAGATCACTAACTGAGAAAGTAGCATTCAAATTATGAAGCAGTAATAATGATGCTTTTTGCTTGGGTACCATTATTCCAAACTTTTCCTACATGAAAAAGAGGCTTCCTGAAGCATGTAAGTAAGTGATGGTTTTGTAATACTATATAGAACTTTGAATTTTCCATTGCCAAAACCAGCATAAATACATAAAAGCCAAAGTCACAATAAACATGGCTGAATATGAACTTCTTTGTATGAATAGGTGCATCTGATAATGCTTTTTCAGGAGAAGGTGTTTGTATTTATGTGGTATTCCAGGGCCATATTTCTCCACTCAGTCTAAGCAGCAAAATAAGATTTTATTTTCTCCACCAGATAGTATCAAACCAGGTCAGGTTTGCTTTGGTTTGAGGTGGTGATAAGTCAACTTCTGAAACACCTATGATTTCAGGAACATGGTTTTGCACACATTTGTTAATTGCCTTTATTATCCACTGAAGTTATGCACACACCTACTTGAAGCACCATCTTATCTCAGGGGCCTTTCAAATGAATTTACAAGTGGTTGCCACTTATTTCTTAATTCTTGTCTTTGTCTGATTTTTGATGCTATGCTCTGGCAAGTATCATCTGTTAATATCTACCAGTATGACTTTTTAATCAGCATGCAATTCAGGACCCAGATTCAATATTTACAAAATAAGTGGTCCTTTATCAGCACATATCTTTGTTTCCAGCCCAAGGATTACAGCACTTTGCTATCTAGTTTATACAGACAGGTGAAACAGCCAGGAAAAATGATTGAGATAAGAGTGAAGGTAATCAGGGAAAGAGAAAACATCATTAAACGCTTTATGGAAAGGTTCCAAAACATGAAGCAGAACACTAGCATCCACTGCAGTATTCCTAGAGCAGAAATGGATAGGATGGTTTTTRCCAATTGATTTGTGAGCAATGTATCAGGTTTATTGGAAACAAAGGAGTAGTCGTCCTGTTAACAAGAGAGGAATTATCCTATTGAGAAAGAAAAAGAACAGAACAGTGAGACCACAGAGATTCAGGCAGTGGGAAGCTTTAGAAACCCCATTAGTGAGACATAGCTCATGCCATGAAGCCTGAAGTGAGACCATGCAGGATGTTTCATTAGACTGTTGAAGGGAAAAGATAGCCACTTTCTAGTGGTTGTGAAACCAATGAATATGAACTTAAATTCCAGTTTTAATTCTCCAGAATATTTTCAGAAAATTTAGTAAATGCCTTCATGAACCTAAGGACTGGGCTTACAATAACATAATTAAACTTATTCTGGCTAGAAAGCAATTCACAGGATGTCCAGAAAAATAAGCCAAGTTTCTGCACCTCATAAATGTCACAGAAATGAAAATTATCCCTTTTTGAAGTTCTTATGGAGAGCTATTGCCTTGAAGTTTTTGATAAAGCAAGATGGAGAGACCAATTCAGTATACRGTGGGTTTATAATGTTATCTAGTATAAATTACACTATATCATAATCAGAATTTAAAATGTCATGAAAATTCGGCTTTTTCCTCCAGTACCAAAGTCTAGATACAAACCACAGTGAAGTCAACCTCTGAACAATGAGAGACAGTATCTGGCACTGCTGAATGCACAACTTTCTCCAAAAAGGTCATGGACACACAGGAAAATTTTGCTTTTATAAATTTTATTGACTTTCAGTTTCTGATAACACTAAGTGAAAGCAAACTGAACTCTGGCATTGTGCCACAAGAGACTATTTAATTCTGACAGCCAAAGCCCGCAGTTTGCTGAGTCACAGAAAACTTGCAGTGATAAATCTGTTTAAATGAAAGGCACCTTTTGTCAATGACAACTTTGTAATGYAACTTTGACCAGACTGCAGTGTATTTTCTGTCCCTCCTACAGGGGAATGCAATCAGAATATAACACAGAGACAAAAATATGGGTTCTGCATGTGAAATTATTTGAACACCCTCCATTTCGCCTGGCTTGTAAGCATTCCTTAGTTTCCCTAGTGTGTGCATGGTGAAAGGAATAAACCAGCTCCAGGAGTAATACCATTTGATTCCACTGGTTCTTGTTGGCGGTCACAAGTCACACACTGTCTGTCAATATGCTTTGGTGGAATGAAGAAAATGTAGAATATAGCTACTTTATAAATACATTTTCTTTTTTGCTTGCATGACTGATTTCCTTATGACAGAAGGTGACCCAAATTGTATTCTGCAGTAGGAATAGGTAAGTATTTGCTTCTGGTTTTTAGTATTCCTGTCATGTGCAATTTTTCTTTCAAAATGAGTGATGTATTTTCATCTGCCCCAGTTAAAACATGCAAATAGTAAAACATATTGAAAGAATCCTTTGCTTTAAATATATTTGGGCAGTTAGAGGCCACCCAGGCTGTCATTCACCACTGGTCATATTTGAGCCTACAAACCCCATTTATACTAATGCAAGAATGAAATTTATTCAATCATATATATCATAGAATCACTGAATGCTTTGGGTTGGAAGGGATCTTCAAGATCATTTAGTTCCAACCCCCTTGCCTTGTCAGGGGCATTGTACACTAGACTAGGTTGCTCAGTCCCAGCCAATCTGGCTTTGAACACTTCCAGGGATGAGGAAGCCACAATTTCTCTGGGCAACATGTTACAGTTTCTTGCCACCCTCACAGTAAAGAGTATTTTTTCATATTTTTTTTCTAAACCTACTGTCTTTCAGTTTGAAGCCTTTCTCCCATGTCCTATCCCTCCATGCCTTTGTAAAATGTCCCTCTCCAGCTCTGTTGCAGGACCCCTTTAGGCACTGGAAGGMTGCTCTAAGGTCTCCCTGGATGCTTCTCTTCTCCAGGCTGAACAGTGCCAACACTCTGAGCCTTTCTTCACAGGAGAGGTGCTCCAGCCCTGTGATCAKCTCCTCACCTTGAAACTCAATTTCTCTGGAACTCTGTTCCCACAAACATCAGCTCAGTATAGTGAGATTCTTCAGTGCTTCACCTCACTATCCACAAAGATACAAAGTCAAACAGGTACTCTCCTTGCACTATTCCAGAAAAGCCATCCAAGCTATTTTTGTGCTACCTGGGCAATTTTTAGAAGGATATTAAAAGCTTAAGACACTCTCTTTTCTCTCCATGAACATTGATGGTGAAGTGGGCATGCTTAATTTTCTTTCCAAAATCATCTCTTCTGGACAAGCACAACTTAAAAACATTTCCTCATACTACCAACTTCCAAAATATGCTCATAATTTCTGTACTATTCAAATGAGCAAAGAGCCTCAAGCCTTCCATAGTCTTGCTGAAAAATTGTTTTAAAGCTGGAACCTCATGTGCTGTATAAAGCAAACCTCTAGTTAGATAGTTGAGATCAGTGGAGAAGCAGTGCTTTATTACACACAACTGAGAACATCTTCACATCTTCTTTTCCAGACACTGTGCTCCTGAGCAGTGTGCATTTTGTGGGGCTTCCAAGTACAGTGGCTATTTCAATAGTCCTTCTCCTTTACAACTCCTTGAGGAACCAAGCACTGCTCTTTCTTGATTCGCCTACGAGTGACCACAGAATGGCCTCTTACTGATTGTACTTTAAAGTACAGTAGATTTGTGATTTCCTAGGGGTTTGTCCTTGCCAAGATGGCTTTATATTACTTAGCAAAGGCAAACATTAAACTGACATCACCTTGTAGTCTTACGTTCCATGTGCATGACAACTTCTTAACTTCTTCCTTAATTTTTACTTATAATGATTAAGTAAAATTTTTACTTATAAAGAAAATTAGGCAGAGCTACTTCACATAATGTGCAATGCGCATATGATGAAATAGGAGAAAATAATTTAACCCACAAAGATCCACTCATCACAAGTGCAGTGACTCAACTTCCCAAAACAGTGATGAAATCTAGCTAACAAATTCTAATGAAGCAAAATTAGAGCATAATATAAACTGCTGCAGATTACACATAGTGGTTTTGATGCTTTTTCTTCATGTCTAAGCACAACATCAGAGCAGAAGTAGGGATAAATAACTGTTTTCAGGTAAGAAAGGGAACTAGCCCACAAGCCCAGATGGATTCCACATGTTGGCAGCCCATAAAAAGTATTTTATTCTAAGATTCTCTTTACAAAAAACTGTGCATTTATGTGAGAGCTTCAATAGTTTTATTCTGTTTGGAGCATTGAAACACATAAATAAAAGTTGTCCAAAGTTCCTGAGGAAGCCTGCAGTAAGAAGAAAACCTAGACCTTCTGACTTCCAGTTCTGTGATTCAGCCATGAGACCTTCCTCTACCAAGTTATCAGGGTGGTGCTTTACAGTCCCAGGCCTACCATAACTTACACTTAGAGAATTACTTACACATGTAATATACAACAGAACTTTACATTGCCTTTTGTTTTACTTATTTTATTTAGATAACACTGTGAGAAACAGCTCCATCACCAGATGCAAGCAGACTGGACAGTTTCTCCAGTGACCAAGTAATATCTACACTTTTTTGCTTCCCCTCAAAGCCAGGCATTCAATTAACTCATCACTTACCACTAGTGAGCCACCAACTTTGTTCTTTTTTTAAAGCTTTCATGAAAAAAAAAATCAAAGGACTTGTAAAAAAACATAGAAGAAGCCCCGTCTAGGACAGCACTTAAAATTGATTCCAGTGAAATTATGGCTGGGCATGACAAGGAGGATAGTAAGGGATTAGGTCTCTGTGACTGACTCATGTGTTTTGCTGTTCTTTGAAATTAAAAGCATTGATTTTTTTATACTTTCACTTGGGTTTGCTTCCAGAGTCCTGGGATTCCCTGAGGCCCAGAAGGATAGAATGCTTGACGCACAGGGAAATTGCCAAAAGGTCAGTGTGTTTAGTACACATTGGTAGCATCTGTGCTGCTATATTTGCCAAGATCCAAGCAATTTCAAAGTAAAAAATCATATTTGAAGAGCTTTTTATGTGACRTTTTCCATCCTCCTGAGAAATGGCCATCATTGCTAACTTTTATTTATACATTAGTGCACAGACAGTACACATGAGTTAAAACAGGCTGGAGTTTTTCCACACTTCATTTACCTTTGTTAWCACACTTTGTAACCTCTACCCTTTCACAGTGGATATATCCTAACCTGCCACTGACCTGCCAGTTGAAACACAGAAGAGCAGCTCTGTTTCCCTTGCAGTCTCTCTCCTTTGCACTGGAGCTCTGTGAATTCAAGCCCTAACTTAAGCTCCAGCCTTTGCACCCCACTTCCCCAGACAGGGGGGAACAACCCTGAAAAGCTCCCCCTATGAACTCAAGCTTTGCCTTTTTTCTTTTATGTCTGGTGGTAAAACCCTATTTCACCCTCCCAGTGATCCAAGCTCCTATCTCAGAGCTTATTTCCCAATTACACTTTCTCACACCAACTCTCAGTTTAACAGGCCCTGTTAATTGTTAYATGACTTCATAAATTTATAAATTTACAAAAAACCTCTAATTCCATGAAAAACCTGTTTACTGCCAGAAAGCTACATAACCTTATTTTGGAAGGAAATACACCATGAGCACCAGCATTTCATATCTGCCTATCTTGCAGAAAACTGTCTTGTATTAAGGCAGAAGCAGGGCCAAGAGAACTTCAAACACGTTAAAATGCTCAGAGCTTGACAAGAATCAGAGATTTTATTTGAATTTCTATGAAAATTAACTTATTTTTCTTGCAGTCGGGATACAGTAATGTTTTAGAGATGAGACAATGTCTTCTGTGCACATGAACTGTCTCATATTACTCTGGATGCCACATTTCCACTTACATTATAGCATCAGAAGGCATTATTGACTAACTTAAAATTAATAATCAGAAAGGTTTTACATGGCAAGAGTATAATGATATGATAACAAATTGCCCTTTTTTGTTTTATTTTCGTTCTATAACTAGCAAGACTAAATTATATCTAAGAGTAATTACCAATAGATGAAAATGTAATCTGTAAGCAGCAGCAATGAGCAACATAATCAGCTGAGAGAAAGAGGTGATGCAGCCTCTGCCTCTCTTTGGAAATGACAGTTTTCACATGCAGCCAAACTGAAAATATTTAGATTTATGTAATTATCTCTGGATTTAAACTTACAAGTCAAACTCATAGTAACATCTCACCAGGCTTCCAGAAATTAGCCTGCCAGAGAATCCCCTCTTCACCTGGAGCACAAGGTCATTCCAGAAGCACAGGATACTACAGAAGAGGCAGAACACATGAAACTACAGACACATGAAACTACAAACACATGAACTCCAGGACAATTTTCACACCTTTCTGAAGATGAGAGTTAGGGAGTTTTCATCTGGGAGCCCATCCTGAAAGGAACACCCTGCCATTCATCTTCAGGGAGGTACCCACAAGAAAACATGGGCTGGTCAAAGAGCAGAGAGCCTTGGTCACCCAGGCTGTCATAGACTGTGAGTGCTACCTGCATTTTTACCTGGAGCTCTCAGAGCAGTGTGAAGGCAGGAGCCAGGAATGAAAACCCATTGCCAGATTGCAGTGGTAACAAAGCTGGCAACYCATCTGCTGCAGGAACATCACGGGGATCTGAAGGCAAATCACCTTCGGCTTTGCCAGGGGCTGTCCTGACGTCTCTCTTGCTTACTGAGGAAGTAAAACCCTGCAAACAGCAGGAGCCTCACAGAGAGAGCAGCAACTGAAGGAACCAAATTCTGAGTCACTCGGGTGMTGGGAAGTGACTGCACTCTGCTACATTCACCTCTCTGTAGGTAAAGTCATGGCTTTCAGAGGAAGCATAAAACATAAGCYAATTGGACCTTTTTTTGTTTTCAAATTGAGACTATGGTTTTTGGCAGAGAAAATCATCGGTAACTCAAAACTCCAGCAGCTTGTGCAGGAAAGAAGCTTTCTGCCTGTCCTGCTGCCTTGGGGCCAACAACTGTTGACTCAGAGTTGGTCTATGTGATAAGCAGTGCCTCAAGTGCACAGCTAAGGCAATAGTCTGCTGCTTTGCAGACTCTGAGCTTGCCAGTAGTAAAGACTACAGTGGGTTTATTGCCTTTAGAGAAATACTTTTTTCACCTTTTTTCACCTTTTTYCACCTTTTTTCACCTTTTTTCACTGATAAACTGTAGAAGTCTAACTGTGGAGTAAAAAAGTTATGCAAGGTATTTGTTGCTAAAACTACTGGACTTGCCTTTTGAAGAACTGCAATAAATATTACAGCAATTTAGAAAGATTTCTAACTGCATCAAAAAAACTMTGCAGCTCAGATTTATGTTTGCAGTACAATTTTATTCAGAGGTAATTATATAAGACATGTATGTTCCCAGGAAGTTTTTTTGTGATGCTGTCTGTTTTATTTAAAGAATTGCCATGCAAAATTGACTGGGTAGGCTGGGCTTTCCACACAACATTTTAATTTCTTTGACAATAAGCAGAAAATGGACAAGAATGGGGGAATAATAAGTAGTCAAACAGCTGCATATGCTGATAATGAAAAATTTGTTCTCTCAGTGAGCCTACAGACCACCACTTCTGTAAAAGTAGACAATGGCCAATAAAGATAGCAGCCCCCCCCTGAAATGTGCCAGCTGCAARTGGGCTGTCTGGGTGCCTGGAAGGACAGGGCTTTCAAGAGGGTTACAGCTTCCACAGTGAAAAACAAGGCAAACTGGTACTATGATATATAATGATTAGCAGCAGGCACAGATCACATAATGCAATGATGGAAAGAGCCAATGTACCAACCTGCTGGGCTCTGAATAGATGTCCAGAGGGTCTACACATGCACCCTTGCAAACACACATACACACACACACATGCTGCAGAGAAAAGGGTCCAATTAACATGATCAATACCAGTGTAAATGAAGAGAGCATCACTGCATTTCTCTGCATTTTCTGCCAGTATACATCTTGTAGTAATGGGGGATAGATATGCTTTTAAAATTCTTTTAAAACATTTACTTTAAAACACACATTGATTAAATTATGCTGAACTGCATACATWACTGATTTGGATTATCATTGGCTGAAAAAAAGGAAACCTATCTCAGGRTCCAGAAAGAGAGAATTGCTTGTTCACCTCATAAAAAATTGCTATAAAAAATGTGTAGTAAAATACCTGTGGTATTGCAGATGAGTTCTTTCCCATCTTGAGGGTACTTTCAGTATGACAATGTCGGAGACCTGCAGGATCAATAAAACATTAATTTTACATCTTTTCTTTTACCAGGCTTGGCAGACAAAAACTGTCCTTCCATTAGAATGGTTTCATGGAACACAACAGCTGATCATGGAAGAAGACACAGAGACAGGGGTGAGTAAAAACTATCCACCCAGGGATAGTTTTATCTGTATTGTGAACTTACGGTGTTTTGAATATGATATGAGTCAAGTGACATTTTCTTTCAGAAGACAACATATTTTCAAGGGCTGTGAAAGGGAAATCACATGGTTGCTATGAAGATTTGGATCTCATCCATTATTTGCATGACATTTCCATTGGAAATGTAATATAATAAAATTMATTTTAATCCATGAAGTGAGATGGACATGGAAAATGTCCACAAAGAGAAATTCTTGTCTCCCCAGAATGTATAAATGCCAGGATGGGTGAATATTTGTACTCAGGACTGTATCAATCTCTTTCACCTTCAAGATCAGCAAGACTAGGGTGTGAAATTTTAGCAGTTTTACTGTTCCTACACTAAAATATGAAGAAACACTAGAAGAACACATTTGCTGATTACAGGTGTTGGAGACTGTCCCAGGCAAATGGAAATGCTGCCCATTTCTCCCCCATTCTCTCAGACTGATTATTTGGTTCAATTTCAGAGCAGAGTCATTTCAGACACTGGCAAGTTGCTGCATTGAAGTACAAATCCTGAAGCCTAAGGCTTCAGTCTATGTGCCATCCTAAACAAGTGAGTCAAGTCAAATGTGACTTGAAAGAATGAAGGCTCAAAGTCAAGTGGAAAAGCATGGAGGGGAGCAAGATGGAATGTTTGCCCAGGGCTTTTCAAATGTACAATAACTCTACTACCTGAAGTTCTTTACAAGCCCAGTATTCTAGCYTGATGTTAGTGGTCAGTATGTCAGTTCCTGGTGTTCGGATTACATTGGCCTTACATTCCATATAGTGTTGCCAAAGTCAAATCCCTTCCACAGCACAGAAGGTGCTTCAAAAGAAAATGTAGTTTTGAAAATGTCTCCATAAAGTATTGACAAATCAAGCAAATAATAGGAAATCGTCACTCAGATGAACTGAGTTTGCTTTATCTCTAAGGGAATGAATGATATTTGAGTGAACAACCATTTCATTTTTATATTTTAGAAGTCTCAGTAGAGTTTAAGATCAATAGATTTTACAGCTAATTCATTTTACTACCAATTTCTATTTTTCAAATAGAATAAGAACATTGCTGATTTCTAATACACCTTCATTTCCTATCTATTTTTTTAATAATAGGTATATTATCAAATAATTCTCTCACTTTTTTGGCTTAAATRCTGTTTTACTTTATAAGCTATGTTGTATACATGTTAAGTTACTCTACAGATTATCATATTTTACAACATTTTCATAAATTTGCCTTCTAAAGTGATTAAGCTCTTCTCTGGACTCCAGTAATAAAGACCTCAAGCAAAATTATTTATTTTTCATCAAAAAATCAACACCCACAGTGAAAGAACTTTATTTCTCCAGAGCTGCAAATACTTTCAACAACTACTTTTCATCAGTACATGAACTATATATATATCATGCAAAGAAAAACCAAGTAGTCACATACCAAGTGCAGTAAAGAGAAAGCCTCATGCTCCTGTTGCTGTTTCGATTATCTTGAATTACCTATGTMCTTGAAATGCACAGCTACATCTCCGACCAAATACCTGGTCTGGATTGCTTGAATATATTTGCCTGACTGGATCTGTGAGGTGGCTGCACAGGCCTCACACCAGCTGGGCTCACCTAAGATGACTCCTGGCTTCTGTGTACATGAGGAAYGGGGGAAAGAGCATCTGCCATGGCGCTGGTCCCCTCCAGAGCATCTCTCTTAGGAAGCTCAAAACCTAAGCTTAGGAAGCAAGAACTGGCACCATCCCCGGTTCTGGGTGGAGGGACAACACATTGCTACTCAGCACAAGTACTAAAGGTGATGGGCATTTGGCATGAATGAAAGTAGATATATTCTACTTATAAGTACAATGAAATTCCACAGAGAATGTAAGAAACACMAAATACACCATTTGTTCTGCCAGTTGGAGTTACTGTGGTCACCCTTCTCTGCTCAATGTATTCACAGCAGCCATTCCCACCTTCGGAGCAGGAAGGGCTACTTGTGGAAGGCAGGGCAGACAGATACTCTGCTTTGTTCTTCCTGTTTATCAAATATGTTTAGTATATCTGGCTATTCTGAAAAATACATAGATTGCTTTCTGCAAACAAAAATTAACTCTGCAAAAATTAGTATTTTGGCAGTCTACGAGTCTTAGAATTTCTTGCAATTTTATTTATTCTAGTAGATGACACCATTTTCTCCCTTCTAGGCAGTCTATCTGTAAAGATTTCTCCTGGAGTGTCTCATTAATGCAGGCTTAGGAACAATGGAAGTAGGCAGTAAAATGAGCCTGTGTTGTAGACAAAAGGAAAGTTTTATAATGCATAAATATCTGATTCCTGTGAAAAGGAAGAAGCAGTGTTAATGAATTCTTAAAAGCTACCAGAAGAAAAAAGGAGGTATGTATGAAAAAAAAAAAAAAAAAAAAAAAAAAAAAAAAAAAAAAAAAAAAAAAAAAAAACCATGTTCAGAATAGGGTAGACAGTAGCTGCTCTTTCAGGATGTGAAATGCAGGATAGGTGGAAGAGACTTTTCCTACTGCCAAATACACTATGACAATGTGACAGGAGAACCTAAACCAGAATATTTTTGGCTCCCTTTAGTATTCAGTCATGACTGAAATTGTCCCTCTATTGTTCAAGAAACACCTCAATGAAATATGAAGGGATGTATTCYAGCTGGAGATAAAAAATAACCCAACCTACACCATTTGATTGACTGCAGAAAGAGATGTGGTGTTCACAGGAGGGTAGAGCAACATCACAGTACCTTGACCCACTCCATCCTACCCATCTCTCAGCCTAAGGACAAGCAATCCGAGTTCAGGGTTGGAGCAGAAAATTAGAACTTATTTCACTGGCAGTCATCCAAAATATCCTCCTTTCTTGTCTGCTGATCATGAGCAGCTCAAGCAGTTCCTGAGCCTTTTTCCTGTAAAACTAGCCCTGTTTATGTCTATTGCAAAGATTCCTCTGCAAAGCCCAGAGCTGACCCTACCAATCCCACCTTTGGGGCAGTATCTTCTGCAGCTCATCCCAGATAAGTGATATCCTGTGTCTGGGGCTCTGAAACCTTGCCACCTAAAACTGCCATCTATTATAGTGTAGGAGACAATCCTCCATAAAACTAAATAACYTAAAATGGTTTTGAGCTTATTACACAGAATCACAGTAAGCCTACAAATGTGCCAAATCTCCTCCCTTCAAATATATAGTGGGAATAAATTATTTTTTCAACAAAGGTAAAACTGAAATATTATTAACACCCAGACAATGTGGTGGTACCAATTACATTTTTTCTTATGATATCTGGAAGTAATACCAACCCCATTCAAGGTCTTTCCGTGAGGAGGTGAGCTATAAAGTGGCAATTTTAACTGTGAGAAGATAACAATTTTGGTCTTTTCTGCTATCAAAGTGAAAGTTACATAATTCCTTTCCTAATAGAAGGGTCTTATACCAAGAAATATAATTTCTTTTGAAAAATAGTACATGGAGGAAAGAAAGCACTAATGAGACTTTGATTGCATCCCTGCTATTGCTATTACATGATAATCTTTAAAATTATTCACCTGATGCTTTTTAATCTAGTCTTAAAATGAAAACTGAAGCAGATACTTAATATACTCCATTTGCAAAGCTGTTTCCACTGAAAAGTCATTCTAGAGAAACTTCTGCTTGCTAATGGGGAGCTGTCATGGTTGCTAAGCTAGTCATCACTAGTCACAGCTGCACTGCTGGCATACCTAACCTAGCTCCTTCTGCAGGGACCCACATCCAGTGGCACAACCCCAGGGAGTAAGTCTGACCAAGCTCCGTGTCTGCTCAGCACAGCTTAAGTTGCTGTTGGGTTTATTTGCTGGGACTGAACATGTGTTAGCATGTTCTGCAACACACATGGCTGTACCGGAGCTGGTGAAGTTGCCTATGTTGTGTTAAGGAGACACACCCCTGTATGAACAGCTTTGGCTGTGAATCAATGCATGGCAGTGCAACAAACTGGAACATAGCTTCCAGTCCTTGGAAACCAACCTTTGAACCAATTTTCAACCAAGCAAATTTTACTTTACTCCTTTCTGTTAGTTTTTCTTTCCCTCTCTTTCGGAGACAATGTCTTGTAAAAAAACGAAAGCAAAACCTATCCACAAAGAGGGTATAGGAAGCATATAAGAAGAAAGGGAATAGAAAGAGCTTGACATGGGATCATAATTAGAGACCATTAGAGATGTCAGCTCTGATACCTTTGAGGCAAGATGTCCCAGAACCACCATGTGTTTGACCACATTGCAAGAACTTCTTTCCACCTCTCAGCTACAYAAAAGCACAAGGCAAGAAAAACATGAGTTCTGCAAACTAAGATGTAACACCAAATACTAAGAACAGCCCTTGTCTTTTACTAAACACAGTGTTTCCAAATGCCAGCAGTCTACTAATAACTTACAGAGAAGAGGACAAAATAGGACCAAGAGCCTATTCCAAGCAACACCTGCAAGCAGAGATTGGCAACACAGACACATGCACAAATCCTGTAGCATAGCTGGTCTGCTACACTTGGTCTATCCAGATGCTTGCTCCTTTCTTCCCTCCAGATGAAAACCTAATGATCTTAAGAATACAGATACATGCTCAGCTAGAAATCAGACTCACATGTGCAGAATCTCTGAGCCATCAAAGAAGCCGTGCACCCCCATGACTGCCCACTCCTGTGCTTGTCAATCATGCAAGGAACCATGAGGCCAGGGAACTACCCAGCCGACTTCCCTAATCCTGTACACCCCCCAAAACGTAGTAGAAGGGAAGGCTGAGAGGTCTTATACTTTTGAAGGTGAAAATGTTGACTGTCTGAGAGTGAAAAGCACTTCTTTGCTATGACTTTGATCCCTTTCCAGGTAACTCTGAGCATTTCAGACGCATGTTTCCCCTGAACAAAAGAGAATTAGCCTTTTAGTGTGTTAGCTTTAGCGTGTTTCAGAGTAGAGGTGGCCTTTTCTGTACCTAAAATTTGTAGACATTCCCACCCCAATGTTAATGACAAAAAGCGTTACTAAATACTTTCCAGTAGATGGCAGGGTTACGTTGTGACAACACTGAAAGTCTGAAGTTGAAAGGRTTCCTGGATAAAGATTCAAGTACTGGTTAAGTAAGTAAGTAAATTTAAGTAAGTAAATTTAATTAGCATAATGAACTAATATCTGAAAAGGCATAAATACACATTGGATTAACTGATTTAATGTGATGCCAGAAATTTAGAAGCTATATTTTAAGGCAACGAAATCTTAAAGCTCAACATAGTTTTAAAAATGAACTTTGTTAAAAAGAAGCTTCATTGAGACAACCTTTTATACCACAGAACTGACATGACACAAACCACAGTATTTAGTGTGACAAACCACTGAAGTTACCAGCCATAGAAAACAGTCAGGAGAAAGGCAAAAACCCCTTGCAAATATTACTGAAAATGATCAGCAAAAGTGGTTTTCAGGACCAAAATCAGTTCAGGTGGACAGTGTAACATTTGCCTTTTTCCAGGGACTGTGCACAAATGCGTACCCCATTAAGGGAATTCAGTACTGCTTTTGTCAGTTTGAGAAATCATGACCTCAGCAGGATGGAGAACAGCTGCTTAGGTTAGGACCCCGCTCAGAAAGAGCCAGGAGAAAAGCCTGATGCACCTTGGGGATCTCAGATATGTTTATTTACTTGCCAGAAACCAAACMGCTCAGCCTAGGATGACTGGCTGCAAATGGATGAGGATGCAGTTTCTTAAAACTACAATTCTCTGAATTYACTTTTCCAGCCAGGGCTGTAAGACATGCCCCACTGAATTTCAAACACAATGACTCTAGTGAGTGACTTTCCTTGTAAGTGTTCCAAGGTTGTATGGTTTTATCCTCCACTAAGAACAGATGATTTCCATGAGGTAGATATTAAGATGGTCACTCTGTGTCAACACTGTCTGAGAACATTTGTGGACAACAGCTAATGTCAAACCTGTGTGCACTGCAAGTRAAATGAAATGGCTGCAGGAAAAAATACCACCCTGCATTTTATATGGTTTTCTTTAGCAGAAAATATTCACACATCAGACACCCAATACATTTACTTCTCATTTGGTGTGTGCCAGGTTTGGCTTGACTCACTGAAATTATTCTCGTTTTAAAATTCACTATTCTACTGTGGAATTATAAGATTAGCTGAAATACTCTATTTATTCATAAAAAGAAGTTACATGTTTTCCGTTGCAAATATCTAACGCGAAAATGCAGGGGCTAATKACACATGACATCTGAAAGTAAAAAGGCACAGCCTGGCACACCATSTCTGTGTGTGTGTATTCTGCATTTATCGCACCAGTGCCTCTCAGCAGTGCTACTCAACTGCAGACCATACTGAAAAGCAGAATTCTCATTCCTAATGACAAACAGTATCTTCAAAAAACACATTTCTATTATTTCCTGTTATCTATTTATTTCTACAATAATATATTCAATTTCCTCTGCTAAGTATATGGCACCTCTAAAGAACATTGCTTCAGACTACATCACTGAAAACAGTTTTGGGTTTTGCTTTTATTTTATAAAGTTCTTAATGCTTTTTTTTTGTCTTTTTGTTTGCTTCTTTTCACATATTAATGCATGATTATATAATATTTTTAGAGGCTTCATGCTACAACCACCTTATTGATGATTCACAGCTATTGATTCACCTTGTTTCTGAAAGCATTCGTTTCAAAAAAAAAAATACCAAACCAAAAAGAAATAAAAGCAGTATTGACTGATGCTCTAAAATCCTGTTGCATTTTGCAGTTGGATTGAAACACACAAAGCCTGACACATTCCTGAAACTCTGACTTTGGTGAGAGAGTAACATAAATGGAAATATTAACATAATCATCTTGATCTTTTCTCCCAAGAATAACATAACTCTAACTGTGCAAAGATCACATGTCCTTTCTCCCCCTTTCAGCCTCATAAATAATTTGGCTCATCTTTCTCACTGACATTAACATGGAATCTTGCTGAAGGTCATGCAACATTCCCAGTACCTTTTCATTCAGTCGCAATTCAGCACTGTATTCTGTGCCTTGTATTATTTTACATTCATGGCATGCAGTTGTAGATTGTTTTCATGGTGGCGTAATGCCTGATAGTTCATGCAGCGAATGGTAAACACTGATGTTTCAAAAGCTAATTAGTGGTGTTTTTTTATTGCCCTATCTCAGTTTATTCAGCTGGAAAGCAATGGGCCAGGCGAGGTCAACAAAGACAATTAGAGAAATGATCATTGTTTCATACAATAGAAAGTTGAAATAAATAAGATTATTTTGTAAGAAAAGAATTAAAGAGTCTGAGGCATCTGGCATTATTAAGGTAGCAGTTCTTAGRCCTTTGACTCATCCAGCATCCCCACTAATCCTTTTGTCATCCAATATATCTGTCTAAAGACAAAAGCCCTCTCAGGCTTTGACAGAGAACTGAAATTCTTCTATGCCTGGCTCAGTGACTTCATTTCCAGCCTTGAGCTTCATGTCATCAGTTTTCTCTGAAGCAATACGCCGTCTCCAGTTTTCAGTAGCTAGAAGGAAATGTACAGGAAATCATGGGGCAGGGAAGTGGTACAAGATGGAGAAAAAAAGAAAGGAACCAAAACGCTTATCTGTATGAAGTGTTCTCAGTTAGCCTCGGCTAACACATGGAAAATTTTGTGCTGGGGGAAGGAATGGGGACAGAGAGGCTCTCACCAGGCTTTCTTTTATTTCTTCATGTCCTAAAGAGTTTGGTAGCCTTYGAACAGTGGTGGCAATCCCTCTGAATCCAGTTTCTGTAACACCATTGTGGAATTTTCCCTTCAGATCAAAAGAGGTGTGGATTTCACCCTTCCCTCAGTTGCCAATAATTTATGCAGACATATCTGCCCTTGCCTTAGCACATCAGCACAGCTAGACTTTCTGCAGCACACATCACTGAAGAGCCTGAGCAACAATACTTTCAACACATCTACAAGGGCATGCAGAAACTGTCCACATACATGCTGTAGGACAGGGAGACAYCCCATCAAGTGAATATACTGCAAAGACAGCAGAACCTCGAAAAGGAAAGGAAATGAATTGACAATAAACTGTTAATTTCAAGAAGAATCATATATGCACTTACATAAGGTAATGTTATAGTGACCGCATGATCAGTGGTTTTGTTTCATTTACAGAGTGAGTGTGTCTACGACACAGTTCAGGGAGGAATTTCCCCCAGAAATGAGTGACAAAACTGGGTCACTGTAGAGAAAGTCATACTCAAACAAGCTGAGAATTTTTCCTCCTCTACAAGGAGCGAAGAGGGGAGCCACAGTAAAAGTATAAAAACAAGTTACCTTTGTAACCCCATGTCTTAAAAAATAAAGCATAAGGAAGAATATAATTCCTGTTCACTTGCACAGAACAAAAAAGGAACCACCAACAAAACCAGAAAGTAACAAATCTGGAAATGCAGAAGAGAAATAGTTAGCACCACATGATATTATGAAGTGAAAATCAGCAAAATTTCATGAGCTTAATGACTAATATTTTTTAATATATTTTGAGTTATTTCAAAGGGTAAGGAGGAGAAACAAAAACAAAACACAAGCCACAGTGCTCTGGGACACAACTCAGAATAAGGTATTTCTGAAAGGACTGATACAAAGTAGGGTAGCAAAAGAAGTGTGTCTTTGCTGCAAGAATGTATGCTGGTTAAAATAAAGTAATAAATAAARTTCTTTGAATTAACACCCCAGCTGTCTCGTTCAAGGTAGGAACACCTATACACTCCTGTGACACCTCCCACACCAGTCTGGCAAGTTTGGTGCAGGCCAGGAACTCCGAGTACCATATGATTTCTCCATCTCCATCCAACCAAGATCACTTGCAAACCTTTCAGCTGTTTACATCTTTCCCAAAAAATGGGATGCTACTCATCAAAGCAAGCAGTACTGGGGGAGCTTGGAATTGCAGTCCTTCACATACGAATAATGTGATTACAGATTACAGTGACTAAAAAAACAATCTCAGAGTACAACTAAAACTAAAATGCAGTTGGTATTTCAGAAAACAATTTGAGTTAAAGTAGCATGCTGAAGATATGTATCTGAATAAATAAATTCAGTATTTTCTCATCAGTATTCATGCAAGATCTCATTATACTTGGATCTAGAAATTTTTGAAAAAGAAAGAAAATATTAACATCACCACACTGAAACAAGATATTTCTCATAATCAAAATTTCCTTTCTACTTTATGAGAAATATAGCAAGCTAATTTCTAAATGGAATATTCCCTCCTGTATCTGTGTTGACTGGCATATTAATACATCTGTTTTGACCAATACTATTTAAAAACTACCTTTTTCCTTTAGTTTCTCTGCTGTTAACTTATGCTGTGAGGCACATAAGTTTGTCTCAGCCATTCCCGTGTCCTGCTCCGCCTAGTGGATGGAGGGTCAATAACCACACAAAATGTACAATTTTATCTTATTTCAGATTTTTAACTGCATGATTACAAGGCTTCCTGGATTACGCTGTTCAGACAAAACTATTAGCAATACCAAATTTCTGTTTGCTCTAAGGTAAAAGGCATTTTATTAAATKATGTTATTGTTTTATAAGAGTAGAACCTGGTCACTGTAGCACTAAGTATAAAATGTCAGTGTTTATCTACAGCAGGTACTATAAAAAAAAAATCAATTTTATCATTCATGCACTTTCCTGTATATATAATAATATTATATAATAATTTAATCTCAGGTAAATTAGGGAGCTCTTAATAGCTTAACTAGAGCTAGGGTACACATCCAGAAGACCAGTGTTATAGTCCCTACTGAAATCAATGTGCCAGTCCTCTAAATGCAGCTGGTGCAAGCACTGTTGAAAGGTGGGATGGAAAAATGCCTCACAAAAACCACACGCTCACTTGACAGGTGATAGTGATCTCCCAGGAAAGGACATGGAGCAAATAATGTGGTGGCTGGCTCCAGCAACACAGGCTTCTGTTCACTGAAACCTGAGGAGCCTGAAAAGGGAGCCCCTTTCAGATGGAAACATGTGTGACTTTTCCAAATACGAAAATTCTGCCTCATATTACACACAGATCTGACAGGCATCCAGACAGTGGCAGAGTGCTACCTGACTTAAAGGAGTTTGTAAGACTGGGGACTCAGCTAACTGCTCCATCATTAATCGATAAATAAATGCTACTCAATTGTGTTCAAAACCAGKACTTTAAGGCAGGAAGAAGGAAAACCAAGCCCATAGTAAGTGGGGTCAAGCTAACACAAACCACAAGCCAGTGGCCAACAAAGACCTATGACCTAAACAGCTCCTCCCACCAAGCAAATGTTCAGTAAGAAGCACATTCCTGGACCTATTCCCTCCGTTGCCAAGTTTGACAACACCAGATGCATCTTCCTTACTGTCTTGCATTTTCTCCATTCTGGAGACACTGAAAACAAGAAGACCTGGCTGTCAACAGCCTGATCTCACCAGTGCCTGCACCACTCTCAAGCATCGGATGCATCCATGTTTAACCCCTGCACTTCTTACATGCCAGGTGGTGGGACCAGGATCCCAGGCCCTTGACATAACTAGCCCGGCTCCCTGGAGTAGGTCTGCCTCTCTCTTTCTGAATCCTTTGTTGCCATTTCTCTTCAGTTTTCCCTGTGAAGGCWGGAGACCTTTGGTGTACACCACAGTGCACTTCATATACACTTCCCCCTGCAATGAGATGCAGCCCTAAACCAAGCGTTTCTGGCAGTTTCAGCAAATGTTCTCTCATCTGATTACTCCCCTCATGACCACAGGAGCTTCAGCTCCTACTCCCGAACAGCAATCAGAAGAGGATATCAAGACCAAGGTCCAAGCCTGGCTAAAAAAGTACTACAAACATCTGGAAATCTAGACCTCCATGATYTAACCCAGTGGCCTTCTCATTCAGCTGAAGGTCGCTCTGCATCGTCTGCTTCTGATGCCACAAGGTCAGGAAGGAATCATGGGAGAGTAGCACAGGACAGCATCGGCACACACCAGGTCATTGACAGATTCCTGCATGCAGCAGTCCATATACATCCTAATCATTTTATTGGCAGCTGCACAGCCTGCACCAACCACATTCAGGCAGATTTGCTCAAGCTGCAATAGAGCTTTATTCTCTGCTGACAGAGCACTTAGACATCTATAGTCAGTGTCAGCTTCCCACAGGCTGCCTCAGACCTTCTCAGACTGAATTTAGACTGGAGTTGGGTGCTGCAATCCCGTTAGGAATAAAGCCCTTGTGCCATTTCTCTGAAGCGCAGCATTTTGGTCCTCAAGATTATCTGGGCATGCTGGGGTGGTACCCCCTTCCTGCAGGTCTCACTCCCACAAGCGTCTCTGAGAAGGGACGCGATGACCGGCTGCGCCCGACCGCCGGCCCCGCGCKGGCAGAGGGGGCTCGGACCGCCCGCATCCCCGCCATCCCCACAGCGGCCCCGCCGCCTCTCGCTCGCTTCAGGCCCTGCCGCCTCGCCTGCGGCCGCCGCTTTGCCCCGACCCCGTCTCAACCCGGCGGCCGAGGGCTCTGCCGCCCCCCGCGCCCCCCGCGGGCCCCGGGGCCGCCCCCCGGCCCGGCCCCGAGCATGCTCAGTGCCGCCCTGACCTACTTTCCCCGCTGGAGCCGGCAGCGGCGGAGCGGCGGGAGCGCACGGCACGGCACGGCACGGCACGGCACGGCACGGCACGGCAC
>NW_026623566.1:738858-769537 GCF_030028575.1 Malurus melanocephalus
GCGGCGCGGGGGGCGCGGGCCGTGGTTCCTCGGCGGGCGGGCGGGCGGCGGTCCCGGGGAGGCGCCACTTCCACCGCCCGCTCCGCCGGCACCTGCCGCGACCGCCGGCGACCTGCGAGCCCGCACCGGTGTCGCGGTGGCTGCGGAGCTCCGCGGTGAGCCCCGGGCGTGCTGTCCCGCCGACGGCCCCGGGAGAGCCTGGAGGGCCGGAGCAGGGTCCGGTGGCCGTGCCGGGGGAGCGCTGCAGCCTGGCCAGCCCGGCACGGCGCTTCTTCCCCGGTGGCTGTCGCTCGCGGCCAGCCCGGCGTGGAGCTCGATGTCTCCCCGCCCCACGGGAGCGGAGTAAAGCTGTGTTCAGCGTGAATGTTCAGGAGATTTTTTTCAAATCAGCACCGGGGCTTGAAGGAAAGTGCGTTTCGTTAGGCAAAAAAAGCTAATGAGCCCGAGGCTTTACTGGAGCTTTCCAGCTCCTGCGCGCAGGATGCTCGCTGCTGTCCCGCCCTGGGAAGGGGAATGGGAGGTGACACTTCAATGCAGAGACCTCTTCGACGGAGCTGACTTCTAAGAGAGGTTAAGTTGTGCGGGGCTGTCTTAAATTTAAAATAAAGGACGCCTCCTGATATTTTGCGTTAATTACCCTTTTACTTTACAGGACAGCCTCATAAGATAAAACTCAATTTCAGAAGTGCTCTGAGGGAACTAGGATCTAAAACTTCAGAGTGGTCTTGCAATAATCTTTCAAATCCTGTTTCCTAACAGAGCCAATTTGAGCAGTATCGGACAAGGGAGCTTAAGAGAACAGAGAGCGCTACTGAGCAAGCACTTTTCTAGTGCATTTGTCTGGAGAGTCTTATAAGAGACTACACTTCCTAAAAGCTCTCTTTCATTTGTTAAATTGAAGCATCTCAAATGGAGCTACCCTGATAATCCTGCTCGGCAGAAAAATAAAAGTACCAACTGTAGCAAAATCCTAAATGTGACCTCATTTGGTAGGTATTTGTCTGAAGGACTGTAAAATTGTTTCAAAGGGAAGAATACAAAGGAGTTAATAGCATCTTAGTTCTTTAGATATATTATATTGTGGGAGATTTCCTGTCTTCACTGCAGTAGGACAAAATATGGCTGATGTTTTTTCAGTGGAGATGATGTTTTGCATAGCAGGAATCCTTTGTCTGGTTTAGCATGTGCMGTTCGCAACAGCACCGTTGATATACTTGTGGCTGCTGTAGTAGAAATCTTTTTTTTATTAGAAATCCTTCTCATTCAGACTGCATCATATCAGCATCAGTTGATGCTGAGTGCAGCTTACACAGCTGGATAGCAATTGTCCACTCATTTTTTTTCTGAAGAATCTGGAGTTTTCAAAGGCCTAGACAAGCAGCAGAACAGCCACGACAAACAAAAAAAMCAGATTTTGTGTTCAATGCATATTTCTGGTCCTGAAAGTTTAGAGAGAAAATCAGTTACTCTTAAAAAAATTAACACATGGTACGAGTGTGGTAGTGAAKTCTGAAGTGATCTGTATTGTACAATTCTAGTTGCCTTCCTGCCCTATCCCCTTTGCCTCCYTGCAATTAGACAGGTCTTGTACAAACATGGAAGAGGAGGATGGAGTCGACACAGAACCTGGCTAAACCTGGCATTGTTTTAAATAGGAGAACACAAACCCAACACCAACAAGGAATCACATTTGTGGCATAACAACAGAGGTTCTSGAGAAGGATTTAAATGAAACAAAATCAATCTCCATTTCAGTTCGTGYCTACAAAGTTTGGAACGTGAGACTGGCATTTCTTTTGTGGTTTAAGCTTCTTGCTCAGTTTAAGGCACCAGTGAGGTGTGGATGCAATTACAACAGGGAGAGTAAGCTTGCCAGCAGCAAGCAACTTGTACCAAGCTTTGCTGTCAGGGTCCTCTTCCTCTGCCATCAAATTGCACCTTACTAGAAGTCTTTGCGGGCACAAATGCATATGATCCTACTTTGAGATGTCCTGGATCATACTAGTATGTCACCAGAAGACTGGTCTAGGACCAAGGTCGTGGATACTTTCTGGAATTTTTCATTCCTTTGATTCTGAGCTGCCATCTATTCATGCAGATTTGTGTGCTTTTGTAAATGTGTCTCTGTATCATTTTGTTTTTATAAATTTTATTATTTAGTTTGACAAACAGTGGCATTTTCTGCCCATACATATAGACCCACCCTAGAAATATCATTTCCAGGACAATGAAGAGGTTGTTACTTTTCACCAGTTACTGTGATAAAAATCATCCATAGCAGCATTTTAGAACATCCTATCTTCAATCTGCCARTAAGGCTGTGAAGAGCAGGCAACACTTTGTGAAAGGACAGAGAAATTTAACCAGATTTAGATTTAGCTATCTGAGAAATTTTGGTAGTGGACTCTCTTACTTCAAAGTAATTACCATGGCTAGCATTCATTTATTGGAAATAACAACCTCCACAGAGATAAGTTTAAATACCTTATTTTGGAAAATACATGTGGGAGAATTGCATTATGAATAATCTACCTAGCCCAGACTTAACATTTAATTGACATGGGTCTGCCACACTGAGCGTTTTAYTCCAAGGAAAGGTTCTTTCTGATATTTTAAAGTCATGCAGGGCCAGGGCACATATACAGCCCCTCAGCTGCACTAGCTGTGTATTGTCCCCAGTCCTATGTGTGTGCCTCTTTGGTACATACACAGTACTGGATGCTAAGAAGATTATGTGCCTTTAATGTTACACTTTTCAATGTGATGTAGACATAACCGGCATACAAGTCTGAACTTATAGAGGTTCTTTAGTAAACTCTTGAGGGCCTTTAGCTAAATTATTGCACACACACGGCAATATGCAGTCATGCTTGGAGAGGCTGAAGTGATCACATTTGGGTGCAAGCAAGACTTAAGCCRCTGTGTGGTACAGTGCTGACTTGTTTGAATCCATCTGCTGTCCCCTTTGTTACTTGTGGAGGAAAGAGGTGCAGACACTTTTAACCTAATCGCTTTTCATTGTAATCAGTCATGAATGGTTCAATTCCTTTAAATTCCCCCTCTGACAAAGTTAATCCTGTCCTAATCATGACATCCATGTGTAACCTCTTTGCCCTGTATCCCAACAACCAATAAACATGAGAGCCAGTCATTAAAAATTGCATCTATCATACAGTTCTACAGAGATAGAGAAGAAGTAGCCATATTTAAAGCTGTTTTCTCCTATTCTTTTTTCTTTTATGTTCCAACTAATATGGCAGATTTTTGTTAATATAACATAATAAAAACTATACCAATGCATTGAAAATGTTCAATTGGTCAAAATTTAGAGTTTAAACAGAATTTTTAGCCTGCAAAGTCCTGCATATCTTTGTTTMAGCAAAACTTAWTTTTTAATTTTGTGTCTTATTTAAATGTCCTACATCTGTAATTTCCCTTCTTTCTTTGGAAAAAGAAGACTACTAGATGTGTTTAAGGGATAATTAGCTTTAACAAGCAGAGCTCAAAGGAGGAAGGAAGTGAATAGGGTCACATTCTGCATTGCTGTGTTCTTAGCAGAGTCTTATAACCCTTGACAAGAACATATAAGATCTGTTGCATTTGCCGACTTCAGTTATTTAAACTATTGGCAGAATAATGYTTACAGAGTGCTGGAATAAATAAAAGACAAGAGGTGTGTAAATAAAATGAAAGATGTGTAGAACTTGGTGGGGCCAGGCTGACCRCAGATGTACATGGAACTGTGGGAGAGATTTTCTGTGCATCTTCATTGTCCTTCCTTTCTCAACAGAGGGAATTTTAAAGCATTGATCCATCTGCATTTACTGCAACAGCAAACCAGCAGCTGTGCTGAAAGTATGCAAGGAGTTAAGCAAGGGACTCTTAAGGCCATAAAATGTTTCTGGAATAAGAGCTTTGCATACAAAACTATATTGAATGGTAATCAAATRAATACTAACACTGAATAAATCAAGATCATCTATATAAACAACCTTTTTTTTCTAAGAATAACATTCTTCAAAGCATTTATACCTAATCAAATGTAAGCTGGGCCCTGAAAAGTCTTCACTATTGAGTGTTGAATTTGCTTTACAATCTAGGTAGCCTACAACTCAGTAKGACATTTTCATGACAGTGAATGCCTTGATTCAAAACAGCAAACTTCTCCACCAAATATAGAACTTTGCTTTTGCTGCAATCCTTAAAACACCATGTAGAAGGAAAACTCAAATTTCTCAGTCCATATAAATGTGCACAATGGAACTACAACTTTTTGATTAGAAATTAAGCATCCAGGGTGCCTGAGTGCTTTTGTTGCTTCAGTGTATTTCACAAGAAGTTGATTTGATACAACAGAGGTGCTGGAATTACAGGAGCTGTGGCATCAAAATGGAATTTTCCAGACGTTTGATATTCTTAAGGTACTTTTAAGTGACTTCTCCAATAATTACCCTCCAACARTCTTCATTCATTCTTTTTTAGGTTAATGGATTAGCATCTCTGAGTGTTCATTGACACCAGGATAGTGCACATCAGACCATTCAAAGACATAGTTAAATCAATGGGCCCATTCAAATATTTAAAGTGAAGCTGTAGGATGCCATGTGCTTGTTAGTTTTGCAATATTGAGACATTAAGTAATATAAAGAGGAACAAAACTGAGGAGAAATCTACAGTAAAAAAATTCGAAARCATTTACACCCTGTTAAAGGCAATGTGAAAACTCTTTCATTGTACCACTGCTGAATAGAATGGCATATGCTTTCTTCCCTAAATGAAAAGTCTGGATATAGCCTTAGTTTTCAATTACACATATGAAATATGTAATCACGTTATTGCTTGCTGCTCTCTTGCTGCAGTGTATTGTTACACTATGGAACTCTGAAACTAAGACAATTATATCTTTGCATGCTTAACATTACCTTTTACCCCCTACAGTGTTGTWTGTGTTGAGACCAAAATAATTTTAGAAGACAAAAAATGATGACTAAGTTTTGCTCAGGTTGTACMATAATAAGTTACAGCCCTTGATTTTTCCATTTTATTTCTTTTTTTCTTTCATTATTTATCATCACCTTGCACAACAGATTAACAAATGTTTGCCTGTAAGAATTTACCAATGCCTGCAAAATGTACAATTAATTTATAGGCTTCTTTGTTTTTTTTTTTTTTTAAAGAAAGGAGCATTAGAGAAGGGCTCTATCATACAGCCCTTCTTGTTCACTGCCCAGGGACATGCACTCAGAGGACAATGGGTAAACAGATGTTAAGTCCCCACATCCATCATAAACTGTCATCATCTATGAATCTGACTTGTAAATTAAATACAGTCTCACTTGAATCTACACAAATTCCCAACCCGTACATTATCCTGGGTCAAGAAATTGAGACAATCACCTTGAGGGAGATGATTCTCCCCCTCTACTCTACCCTCACGAGACCCCACCTGGAGTACTGGATTCAGGTCYGGGGTCCTCAGCACAAGAAAGATGTGGATGGGATGAAGCAAGTTCAGAGGAGGGCAACAAAGATGCTCAGTTACCTGGGCCAGAAATATGTCTTCTCGGTGTGGCAGAGAGGAGATGTACTTACTTACATGTACCTATCATGTAAGCACAAAGCAGAAGGCCAAACACTTTTTTTCAGTGCTCAATGTTTTTGGTATTTTAAAATGCTGCTATTCAAAATATTATGGAGGGGATCATGAAGACAATTTCCCAGCATCCCATTAGCAATTTTTTAGATTAGACATATTCTTTCACACTAACTTCCCCAAGGCAATTCTTGTATTAGTGTTTCTAGAGTAATAGAGTTTCTTTAGGTTGGGGGGGCCTCTGGGGGCCATCTGATCCAAGAGGCTGCTCAAAGCAGGGACAATGTATATCAGCTCAGTCAAGTTTTGAACTTCTCAAAGGATGGAGATTCCATAGCCCATCTGGGCAACCTGTTGCAGGGCATGACTGACTTCCTGCTTAAAAGTTTTGTCATAAATAATCATAATTTCTGTTGCTGGAGTTTGTGTCCCTTGTCTCATGTCCTTTCCCGGCACATCTCTGAGAGGAGCCCATGTCTGTTCTCGCTATACCCTCCCATCAGGTGGCTGAAGGCCGTGAGTGCGACACCAGGGGGCTGAGCACACATGGCCAGGGCTCAGCCCTCTTGAGAGGCTTCCTAAAGTTCCCAGGCAGCTGAAGGCAACTGAAGAGACTAAGCAAGCATATAGCTGGAAGCTGCTGCCCAGTTGGGAARCCCCAGTCTAGATGTGCAGAAGGAAGCTCATCATCTTAAAAACAATGAGCAGATCACCTATTCAGCCCAGCCAGGGAAACAGAAGCCATGAAGTTACAAAGGACAGAAATTCCCCACTGCAAGAGAATGAATATTGCAGCTCTTCTGGAGCCAGGCATTAATATTTTAATTACACTGTAATTAATTACACTGACAAATGAGTAGAAAAATAAGCCAGAAATTTTCTGCTAGTTGCAAATGAGTAACATTTCTTTTCATCTGCATATCTGGACCCTAATAATAAGAGCTTTTCAGTAGGTGGTTCTCACTCATAAGCCTGTGAACTGGCAGTGAGCTTCTCGCCTTCCATGTGGCTTAAGTTCCTTCATTTGTATTCCTGTTTCACTAAAACCTTTCACTTTTAACTTTCACTTTTACCCACTCTTTAAAAGCATTGCCTATGGAAACTAGGAAAAGTAACAAGTAGTTTTTGAATAATAAACAACTAGCCTTAATTTTGTTTTGTAGCATTAGTCTTTATACTTACTTCAGATAAATGAGAACTAGAATGAAAATTATTTAATTTTCTTGATCACTTGCAAGCCAAGGAAGATAGCATTGGGATGTCAAAGCTATAGGAGCACAATTTGTGGATTATGCAAAAAACTGGCTTCTTGTGCTTCACTTCTGAATTGAATAACCTCACAGTTAATAGGATTACATGTTATTCCAAGAACAAGAACAGGCCAGTCTTACAAATGTGAGTGAGCCAGGAAAAGGTAYGCATCATTGCCCTCCTTCTTTGTTCTTTTGTGCTCTGTCATCATGTTGTTCTGCACAAATACAGCACTTACAACCATGACCCCACACCCACTGTAATTTTCTTTCGTGGCAGTAGTATGGGAAGCAAAAACGTTTATGACACGAAAAAATAAATGGTCGGTCAGAACATGTCTTTGATTAACGTTGCTAATCAGTCCTGTTCTGTTTAGACTGATGCTTGGTTTTGGRCAGAGAAGTTGTAACCTCAGCTTTTGTCAATGTTGCACATTAATTAGGAGCAAAGCTATCACATTGCCCCTCTGCTTTTTCTAGAGCACATTCCAGTGGACTTCTCTGGATAGAAATGTGTAGAGAGCATGCTAGAGCTGGCTGTCATGTCACTTAGAAGAAAAGCTTGACATGTGCTGTCATGTGACTCAAGTCTTTTTCCTTGCTCACAAGCAGCAAATCTGTTACATTAATATTTTCAATTTACACCATTTGGGTTGGGGAATTAAAAAAATGGACCTGTGTAACCTATGGACCACTGGGAAGCCTTGTTGAGTGGTAAATGTCACTCCAGATACAATACAGCAGGAAAGTTTCCTGTATGTATGTTCTGGAGGAGAGTTTGGGGATTTCTCTCATTTCATCTTCAGAGGTAAGCCTGTCCCTGTCCCACAACTTTGGGTAGGGAAGATAACTCAGAATAGCCAGGGGTGTTCTTTTTCCATTTCATGTATCACAAATTTAAAAGTAAAAGAAAAAAAAAAAAGTATATGTAGCCATATTAATTATATTCTATAGTGTTTTACTTTTTGTAAGTCTTCAACAGGTAACTCATGTGCTTTGGGGATTACATTCTTTCCATGACCAGAAATTAGCTTTTTGTTTATAATGACCTCAGGCTAAAATGCTCTGAGACTCAATCTGGTCCTAGAAAGTGATTCTCAGGACTGCAGATGTCCTCCTTTAGAGTACTGCCCTACTCTCAGTCTTGAGGAGTTATTTTCATCTAGTCAATTCAGCTTTCTCTAACTTAGGTCAGATTAAAATGTTACAATTTTGGCTGCCTTTATCAGGTTTGTCATGGGGCACAGCTAATTGCTGCCTCTCGTGGCCAAGATCCTGGGTGAAAGCACTGTACCCACTTTTCCAGTATTCTGGATTCTGCTGTTGCTTTGCCAGACATCAATAGCAGTCCTATTTTGGTCTCAGTCTTCTCCCCATTTAGTTGTATGATAAAACCATAACTCATTACATCACTTATGTTTAACAAAGCAGCTGGCTCCCAGATCTGTGTTCCCCAATACCCTCAGGCTGCTTTTGTGCCTATGGCAAAGCAGGAGAACAGGAATTCTTAGCAAATCTTCCTTTGCATCAGCATCTGGTGTGACCATATTTTCTTCCCTTTCAGTTCTCTCTCTGCTTCTTCCTGCTTTCCTAACCTGACTCTAGCATTTTTGGGCTTGCCCAGCAGGTTAGCGAGGGTCAGCTGGGGCTAAGACAACCTTCTTTGGTTTCTTCCATCTCTTCTTGTTCCCTGATAAAACTAGAGAGGATGCACACCAAAGGAAAGATTGTCTACTGCTTTGGGAACATTTGACTAAATTTGCATTGTAAAACACCGTTCTTCAGAGAGATCTGTCCCTTTCTCTTCAAACATACTCAGGCACTTCACTGGACAGCATATTAAAGCAGCAGCATCCAATTCCAAACATTCTACTTTAAATGCTCCCTGATTATTCCTCATATTAGCCATCAAACTGTATTTATTTCAAATAGAAATGTATCTACAGAGGTATTTAGTGTTTTCTTAATATTCTACATTCCAGGAACACACATGAGAAAGTACATTCCCAGGAGTAAGGATGAGTAGGTTAGAATCTTACACAGTAGACATAAATTATTTGTCTCTAGTTCTTAAAATTTACTGTAGCTATTTATGGTTCAATTCTGTGCCAGAATGAAGGAGTCACTGTTAGCTTCAGACAAGTAAGCGAGCCTTTGAACATTCAGCCTCGCTGAACATTTTTGCTAACACTACACAAAGGTACAGTTTTTGCTTTCATATGCTCTGTGTTCAAAACAGGTAAATGGAATAGGCAACACCTTACTGCCTTCACACACCTTCCAAACATCCACTCACTTCCCTGTGATGAAGGGAATCAGTGGACCATCAGCTGCCTTGAGCCTCCTAATATGCTGTTGGACCGTTCTTTACAGGTTTTATGTTCAACCCTTTCAGGAGATGCTGTTTCATTTCTTCTGGAATGCAAATTACTCTCCATGATAAACACCTGGTTTTGATTGCTAGTGATTTTTTCTGCTGTAAAAATACATGATAGACTCAAATACAATAATAACAAGCCACAGACAGTAATTAGAACACAAAGCCTAATCAGTTTATATTGTTCTTTTGCCTTTCCCATTGTCTTAATCCAGGCAGTCTCTGTTTGTGCTCCCTTGCCAGGAATGTGATTTTGGCTTTTCTGTATGAYGCAATGCAGATCTATGACACTGTACAGAAACATTTTATAGACACAATATGTGCAATCATGAAGAATGTCAGTCTTCAAGGTTAATGGAGTAGTAGAAATGAGATGTAAGTAGTTACTGAACTGAAGGATTTTTTCCAAATTGCTGACTCAGACAGAGTGTACCTATACAGATCTTCAAAAGCACAGACACTACATGGTTTGTATGATTGTAAGTAGTTTCTGAAGTCATTGTTTATATAGCTTTATATGACAAATGAGATTTGCATATTAATTTAAAGTTAAAAATTATTCTGTCTCTTCCAAGAGAAATACTTCCACATTCAATAACTATAGAAGCAGATTAAAAACAAGGACAGTCTTGAAGCAGGGACAGACCTCTATATCATGCACACAGTTTATCTAAATAAACATAGTTTTTTATTTCTATTAATGATTCATCCTGTAAAATGGAAGAATTAGCTTGCTTTTTCAATAGTAGTTGTGTCTATTTGTATGAAAGCAAGTTCATTGCTTTACGGAGAAGATGGATAAGAAAACAGCCTAAATCAAATATTACCAGTGAAAGATAGTAATATTGCTTTTTTTCCTTTTTGGATACTGAAGAAAAGAAGGAAGGGGATTTTTTTGTTTGTTTCTTTTTATTTTAGTGTTTTCTTTATATATGGAACTGATCTAGGGAGCTGATCTTGTCAGCAGTCATTTTCTATGCTAAGACATGGGTGAAATGTATATTTAAGAAAATATAAACAGTTTTGAAATGGAAATATTCATTTGGGGAAAGTTTGTTGGATAATTTCCTAAATTTGATTTCCAGATAGATTCCTCTAAGTAGTAAGTTTCACCAGGTTTCAGTTATTTACTTTAGAAACATGTGAATAAAACCAGTGTAGTTGGTCACTCTGATGTGATTTTAACATGATTTGTGGCCTTTGGACTCTTGAGACAAATTTTCCAAGGTGTTCATTTTGAGGCCAACATTGTGCCCTCAGTCAGTACTGAATGCCAATTGTGTTCACTGGGAGCATAATGAGGCCAATAGAGAGCACATTCGTAACCCGCCCCCCTCTGTCCAGAAACTGAAATCACTCCTTTAGAAAGGCCTCATTGTGGATGATTAGTTGAGGGAAAATACTGTAGGGAGAGTGTGCAAAAAGTACACAGGCAAAATGCTTAATCCCACATAAGGAATGGAAAAGTCCTAACTTCATTTGTATCTCAAAGGAACATTACCCATAATTATGTCACTAGCAAGTACTCTTCTTTAGCAATCTGCTCTAAAAATAACAACACTGAAATTACTTTATCAAGTATGAAATGCTCCCTTTAAAGACTATTCTTCCATGCTATGTTTTGTTTCAGACAGCAAGAGCTTAAGAAAAATGAATGATCTGAAATGTTTTGTTATATATGCTGTTGTGTTTGGGAAAAATTCTGTATATCAAGATTCCAACATCAGATCCCAAAACCCTTCCTGGAGCAGTTCTTTCTTACACTATGTTTCACAGTTCTCTTAAGACCACACATGTAACAGAGTTGCAACACCAGACTGGTAGTGACAGCTTTTAACGTGCTGTACCTTTGTTTTTCCTGTTGATTTTCCAAATGTTTTAAAAAAAAAAAAAAAAAAAGGAAAAGTCTCTTGAACTTTTGGCATAAAACTGTAGCTGCTACTGTAGCTAAATTGCTGGTAAATATCTAGGTGATAAAAGCCTTCTCCTATGCCTACCACTCTGAACAGCACCATTGTCAGGAAAATGTATGCATCTTTTTCCAGTAAGGGTAAGGACTGTGATAACATTTGCATTTAGATAAGACACTGTGCTGATGATTGTGAAATGCATTAATGGATCTGCCACTGTCTTAAAAGAGCACATCTAATGGATTGTTTATACATGCAGTCTCACTGTACATATTTATTTATTTATTTWTTTWATAGGATATTTTAAACATCATATTGCACAGATCAAAGTAGAACTCTCCTGTCACCTGCTCACCTCAAGGACCTGCATTCCACAGAATCAGTTCCCAGCCAGACGTGTACACCACTGAAGGAAAATGGACATACTGAATAGCCACCACTTTTTGTACTTTCTGCCTACCACGCGCCTTGTCATCTTATTAGCAGCTTTGAGCACTGCTGAGGATGTGAGTAACAGCACTTTCAACCGCACTGACACCCACACAGGGGCTGCGCCTGTGATCATCTCCCGCATTGACCATATTATAGTCAAGGAGGGCAGTAGTGCCTTGATTGAATGCAATGTCCAAGGGAGTCCTAGTCCTCGTTACAGATGGTACAATTCCAATGGCCACCTGCTCCAAGAGGAGGAGAATAAAGGTAAGACCTTAGTAATAGCAACTGATGTAGCCTGTCCAGAGACACTTCTAATTTCAGCAAGTTGAAAAATAACCTGGATTTAATGGCCTGGCTGTGGTATTTTCCTGTGTGAAAATAAATGAAAGCCTGCTGGCGGTTATAAATTTTTTATGCACACCTTGGAAGAAAACAGTAACTTTTATGTGTTATTTATAGCAACACATAGCAAAAAGCTGAAGCAATTAACAGAAGGTGTAGACAGGCTTCTTTTCATTGGAAGACTTCTGGTTTGTTCCTGTTTCTTATTMTGTCTGCCTTTGTTCTTCTCTGACACCAAAAAAATAGATGAAAAAGCTGTTACCCACTCAAAGGAGCATTCTCATGACATATGAGAATAGTTTGTTGGTGTGAACTCAACCCCATTAACTCCCTGATATGCCTGCTGTCTTCATGCATAGTGCCATGGTAATGTGAGAAACAGGAGATGCTCTGAACAAATGCAAAGCCTATATAGGCCAGCAGTCAGAAGTACAGGCCAAGTCTGAGCCTTCCTGGCTTTACTTAAGACTCTTCAGTGGCATTTGCCAGAGACCTTAATTACCCATGAGCTTATTYTCCTTAAATGGAATGTTTGGGTGATAATCCTAGTTACACTTCTAAGGAGTGTTTGAGGGGAGTGTGGGTATATGAAAGGTGTTTTTCTCATGTAATCCTTCCATAGTGACTGCTTTGTTCACGGAGTGATGAAATAAACTCTTAGTTGCAAGGTAGCATGCCTAACTAATGGCTGACCTGGCAAAGAACTCTGCTATGACAGGAGTAATGATTGACCCAGCTTGATGTGAAACAGCAGTGTGTATCTGTAACAGCTTACTGCATAACTGGTTATGGTTTACATTACAGCATGTTTTCATTTTCTGAGTAAAACTAGAGAAAGGAACTACTTGAACTACTAAGCAGACTTTCAGATATGATTTGTGTGGTTGTGACAACATACAGTGATTAGTGTGCTGGACTGTTTTGCTGTTCACTAACAGGAAATTTCCCCTTTAGTTAGGCATCTAAGTTTAGGTCTTTGTGTAGTCAGCTAAAGAGAGGTAGCTCAAACAAACATGTAGGTAGGTGAGCAAAAAYTTTGACCAAATCAGTAAAAATTGCAGCTGTAGTATTAAGACATCACTGACTTAGAATTTCAACAGTGCAATACCTCTTTTAAGAAACTGTCTTTCTGTAAGAAATATTTCCTAGCTTGAGACCTTTCTTTGTGATATTAAGTATGGCATTGAATTGTTATTAAAATTCAGCAATTATACCTTTTCTAATCATTGTTTACTTATTTGGCTTTATATGTCTGTCAGGACGCACTGGCACAGACCCAATCACTGAGTCACAGTTCAATGCCATTATGTCATTTATAACAGCTGGAGCCAGGGTACATCACAAGGCATCTTATTATTTCACAATTAATAGGAACCTACTTTGCAAAAAGGACCAGCATTGCAATTCAAAGAAATACTGAGCAGCCAATGGTCTGTATTTTTTGTTATTCTAGAGGTAGAGGAAGAAGTGTCATCTGTGATACATGCTAACATTTCCTCTGTGAAAGAGTTTTTCTCTGAGTTTGCCTTACTTTAGCAGATTGGGGTGATTTTTTTTTTTTATGTGAAGGTCTGATTTAGACAGATTTTTATTTATTCTACATTTTTTAATTTCAGACAAAGTGATTCAGCTGTTTTCAAGAATTACGTTAGGGTAAAAAATAGTGTTTCAGTTAAGTTAAAACTTCTAAGTAAGAGGATAAAGAGATGTAATTAAGAGTTGTCTTTACATATGAACTGAGGCAGGGATCTTGTGGGAATACTTTCTACATAGGCTTCTACTGGAGATAATATTAAAAAAAAATTTGGGTAAGCCATATTTAATTAGAAAAGCTTTAAACCTGGTAAAAGCCTATTGCTATTCTGAATTAAAGGKTTTTTTTAACTAATGAGTTTCAGAATTGCCCACAGTTTCTTCCTTGAAARAAATAAAAGAAAAAATAATAGAACAAGCTTTTAAAACAATGAAAGAACTTCTGTGAAAAGGATAAAATAAACGTAGAAGCAAGATATGCACCAACCTGAGGCAGGACTGCAATCCTGCCTTGTGATTTACATGATTGTGAAAGRGATTTTGTGCAGGTTTAGTTCTCTGATCACAGGTTCTGTGTCTTTTTTCAGCTGCCTTAATAGATATAAATAGCAGCGGGTTAAGTTAGGTTTAAGGAAAAAAAGCTTTCTGCTGGTAAAATCAGGTGAACACCTGACATTCCTTTTTGTGGAAGGTTATTGAAATGCCATTACTACATTCAGCAGATAATTGTCAATMGCGGCTTGCGATTGTGTTGCAAAGACTGAAAACAGTTGAGTCCTCTGAGCAGCAGTATGTACTAGCTGATCTTGTTAGCTTCTATCAATCTTTGTCATTGTTTCAAAAGGAAACTTTCTGTCTGACATCTCCCTGTATGCAGTGTTCAGAAGGCACAGGTGCTCCACTTTCTGGCAGTTTTCCACCATATGAACACTTTCAGGAGTGGGTTTTATATGAAGGAAAGGATTGACACTGTTGGAGTTGACTTATGTTTTTTATAATAAAGTTGCAATTTTAGAAGTTGTATGACACAAAATAAAAAAAAAGTATGTCCTTAACTTTAAATAATGTAGTAATATTTGAAAAAAWTGTAGTTCCCTTGAGAAAATAAAAACCTTAATTCATTACTAATATATAATGGCAAATTACAGTAATTAACTGAATCTTGAATCACTTTTGCAGTGACGGGAGTGATGGATTTTAACATGTTTCAAATGCAGTTTCATACCTCAACTATTCTGCTGTGCAAGGGTCAAAGACTATGAAGTGTTCATGTACATGAAATGTATGTGTCCATGCAGCAGACAAAGTTATCAATTATTGTACACTGATAGAAATTACTTTTAAAGGTAAAAGAAGTTCTGTCGTGGTGTGTAGAGGTTCTTACCAACAAATAAGATGTTCCTTTTATGCCCACCTATCTTACTCCTCCTATCTTACTCCTCCTATCCTACTTTCCTTTCTTTAAAGTCATACTTCAAAATCAGATTCTCAGCACTGCAGAGGGCAGGCAAAGTAGTATATGATGTCTGATATGTTAGGGTTTTTTATATGATATACTGTAACAAAACACAAAAAATAATCCAATTGTAAGCAAATACATTATCAGGGTGCAAAACAAGGAGGATTTAGTATTCTTTTCTGCCTCACAATTCTATTGATCTTGTTCTTTAAAGAAGCATGAGCTGTGTTTGGGAGGCTTTCTGGAATAAGTAGTCCTATCTTTATGATTTAACTGACCACAATATTTAGATAGATGTTATGAATATTAGCATTTTTTTAATGAGACTCTTTTAGGGCATGCTCTCCTTATCCACAGTTGATGTCWGGGATTTGATAGTAGCATATGATGGTAAATTCTTTGTCCTTTTGTTAACATTATTTCCTTCTTCCAAAACCTGAAGCCAGTTTGATAGATCTGATGTTTAAAACTATGCTGATCATATGAACAAACTTCAAAGTTACTCTGTTTCCTCTCCAACAGGAAAATGGTGGTTTCTTGACAATGGGCTACTAAACATTACCCGCGTGTCATTTGAAGACAGAGGTAAATACACGTGTGTCGCATCTAATACGTACGGCAGTGTTAACAATACTGTGACGCTGAGGGTTGTTTTTACTTCTGGAGATATGGGAATCTATTACATGATTGTCTGCCTTGTAGCTTTTACCATTGTTATGATACTGAACATTACTCGGTTATGTATGATGAGCAGTCATCTGAAGAAAACCGAGAAAGCAATCAATGAATTCTTCAGAACAGAAGGGGCAGAGAAACTTCAGAAGGCCTTTGAGATTGCGAAGCGTATCCCAATTATCACATCGGCCAAAACGCTCGAGCTTGCCAAAGTGACCCAGTTCAAGACCATGGAATTTGCTCGCTAYATTGAAGAGCTTGCTCGGAGCGTACCTTTGCCACCTCTCATCATGAACTGCAGGACTATAATGGAAGAAATTATGGAGGTTGTCGGTCTGGAGGAGCAAGGACAGAATTTTGTACGGCAGACAGCAGAAGGCCAGGAAACCACTGAAACAGATGAGCTTTATATGATCCCAAATGCTTTGACACGCAGTGAATCTCCCACAGCTGACTCGGACGCATCGTCACTGCATGAGCCACCTCAACAGATTGCAATAAAAGTGTCCGTTCACCCATTGTCCAAAAAGGACTGCATGGATGGTCAGTCACAGGAAAGCATGCAGTTGGACACCAAGGAAGAAGACACTCCTCAAACACCAGCACGTCCTGCAGAGCCCCCTCTTGAGCCTTCTGCTGAACTCAGTTCTGATGACACAGCATTGGCAAATGACAAAAATACATGTGTTATATATGAAAGCCATGTATGATAGTTACTCCTGAATCTATGCATAGCAGGAAAATCAGGTGGAGCTCTTTTAAAAATACATATTGTACTTGCCGCTAAGCCTTACCTGGAGACTATCATAGCAAAAGCATGTATGTGGATTATTTGGCACTTTCTTCTCAGTTTGAGTTTAGTTTACCATGATGTATGGCAGAGTAATTGCTATTACATTAATATTAATTGCTCTTTTTGATTAGGAGTATTTCCAAGAAACATTTACCTCAGCATTTTCTAGGCTGGAGTCACCTGTAGTGGCCTCCTGGAAGTCACTGGTAGTCTTTGATGTAGGACACTTGAACTTACTAAATATAAATCTGGTTTCCATCTTCTTCCTTCACTCTCGTTATTTCCGGATGTTGCATTTTTGCAAATATTAAGTTGTGAATTTGAAATATTGCCCAAGAGGCAGCATTCCAGTAGCCAAATAAAATCATTATAGATCCCATTTACAAAGCCTGTTTGCTCAGCTGCAGTGTGATTTAGAGGGCTATTAAAGAAAGTTAAAACGTTTCCATTTCATTTGAGACCACACTCATTAGCCACATGGGAAATAGTTTTCCCTTTTTCATGGAATGATGATGCCAACAATTGTTTGTTTCGCATGGAGAAACAAATTTGAGAGTATACTACAGATGGGAAAGGCCGTGAACAACTTACAGAAAGTTGCAGTCCAACAGCTCTGCAGGGGTTTTTGCAAGCATTTTAGCATTTTCTACCTTGCCAGAAGTTTATATGGCAAACAGCGGCAAATACRTGAGATGTCTTGTTTTGAAGTAATTTGGAAGCAGTAACAATGTACTACCTTAACAGAAGATATGCAGGTTCCATAACAGTCCTGTAAATGCCAGTAATCAGTTGATGACAAGGCTGAAATGGCAAATACCCTTTTATTTGGCTTGTTAATTTTGAGCAAATTGATATTCTGAAGATCAAGCCTAAATTCATATATAAGCATCAATTTGAGAGTATCGTATCCAAACTGGAAAAAAAAACAATCAAGTGTCCTATGAAATTAAAATGACAGTCATGCAAACTGTTTAATGTGATATGATTGTGTTGGTATTTTAAGAACCTCCTACATGYAGGATGGTCACTGCTTGAGTACATGTGACTCTATCCCAGTAAAGCTTTAATGACCACAATGATTGTGGCGTTAAAAAGGATCAACATTTCTGCCAGGAAATGCCAGGAGTGGAAGGGAAGTGATAATTTCTCWTGCAAACAGACAATAAAAAAGACCTTCTCTGCAGTGAATCTGGAAAGAAAGTACTTATGGAGTTTGTATAGGGTTGATAGAATATTACTTWATTACCTGACACATTTAATTTGGAACTAATGAACAAACTATCACCTTATAGTTTTTAAGAAGGATTGTAGTATAACTGGAATCAAGTGTATTGCAGAAAAAGAAGTTGCTTAGGTCTATGGGGAGATGATGCGTGGATGGCTCTCCGGACATTTCAACAAAAACAGCCACATCTCCATAAGGTCTCTCTTGTGGGCAGTCAGTTATATTTACTGCATGGGTAATCAAGACCAGACAAAGTCAATGTTGCAGGTACCTAAAAGAACCCTTGATAATGAACTGAGGTCTTATGTCAACTTCCTCAGGTTAAAGTGCAGAGCCTCAGTAGCAGTGTAGGACAGGAATGCCCTATGACTTACAGAGGTGTTGCAGAGAAGCCTCCATAGTTACCTTTCTGTGGTTATTAAAAAAATATRTGTGCTTATTAATGGACTTCAGATTTTACAACCAACTTGTGAGCAATGGCAGCRTTCAATGGACTTGAGTTGTCTCATTCTTTTTTGTGCTCACCACAGTGGCAGGTTTCTATACAAAATGCATTTGCACATGCCCGAAAGGAAATATTCAAGGGCAAAGTCCCTTTAGGAATGTGACTGGAAATATTTGAGTTCCAGTGAAGCAATATAAATGTAGAACAGGAGTTAGATTAAGAGAATACCATAAAGAACCTCACTTCTGACCAGTGTGATTGACAGTAGTATTGATGTAAACTATTAACTTCTAGTCTGAATCCAAAGGACATTTCTGTTTAGTGTTCACATAAATTTTYCAAGTTACTTGATTTACTTCTGATATGGAAAAGAACAAGGGCAGAAAGAAAAAAAGGAACTTGCACTAAACTCCTTTAATTCACCTTAACCTCCTGAGAAGAGGCATGTTGGTTTTACTGCCTGTCTAGCATTTACAAACAATGCCCATRCATTCTTAGGTTACTTACTTGGTGCCCAACTAAGATTGCATAGATAAGCAAAGATGTTCTCCTTGAAAGCATAAAAAAACTTTTAAATTATACTTTAACTTTTCTTAAAGTTATAAAAATATTTATTAAACTGCAGTATTTAATTATTTTTTTTAACTATGAAGTTTTTACAATTGAGATCAGACCACTTCATGTATTTCTATMGTGTTTGGTACCAGGCAATTCTGACCCTGACTGCTTGCCTCAGACTGTCCTCCTTTATTAATTATGTATTTAAAAACATTTGAGAGCAAACAATCCCCATGGATTTCTTCCGTATCGCTGTGTAAACTTCCTTGAAGACACAGATTATGTTTTTTTCCCAAAGGCTGCCCACAAAGGGTACATGTTTGAAGTACACACAAACGCACATTGCAGACCACATATAAACAGCAGGTACTTGGATTAGATATGTGCAATACATGTAGTGCTGGATTCCTGCTGTTGCAAGGTCAAAGGAAACGCTGAATTTTCTAGAATTGGAGTCACTCGGAGCTGGGAGTTCACAGGCAGGACTGCTCCAATCAGTCTGCTATTAACTCTTTGGACATTTAGCTTTGTGTTGTTATCGGAATAAAAACTGAACAGCAATGTAGCTGAAGAAAATAGAGATTTTATGCAGAACTGATGGTTCTAGTTTATGTGTTTTTTCGTGTTTTTATGTATGCTGCTCAGTATCTTATGCATCCATTATGTGACACTTCTAAGCCTAAAGCTTTTTATACACTTTCAGGAACTTCATTTGTGGAAGACAGATGGGAAGCAAGACCCAAACCTGTCTTTCTTGTTTCAAACTTTCTGGCTGTGCAATTATAAAGTAAATAATTGTGTCTTGCAGTATTTCTTAGCAAATGGCTACTTTATGGTCCAAGAACACGATTAACAAATATAAAATTAACAATGGCTCTAAGAAAACATTAACATTTGCATTGTTATGTATTTTCATGCACCTTAAGCACTTCAGGGAGATTATCCGTTCCCGTCATTGGACTATGCACACCTTTCGTTACATTATTCTATTTATTGTACCACCAGACACTAATGGTTCTTAAAACACTCAGGATTTGGAAAATCCAGTCCAGCTGAAATTGCATTCTAAAAGCAAAGGAACACCAAGCTAGGCTTAATAAGGAAAAGAGATTTGCACAATATATTTACACCACTTTCAAACATTCTTTTCAAAACTTCATGAAAGATGACTATATTTCAGCAGCAGAAGAAATCAGTGTTTGATTTGATTTTAAAACATTACTTTGTTTTTCAGTAAATGGAAGACCATATTAATCAGCCCACTTAAACATAGTATTCATTTTCAATTTACTCAATATTTTCTTTTTGAGCAGTATTTTTTTACTGCTGATTCTTTTTTTTTCTCCAATTTGAGCATGTTTGTGATGAAACCTACCCTTCAGTCATTTTTTGAATCTGTCATATAAAATATTTAAAGAACCCGTAGATCAGCATTTTTGTGCAGGTTTATTGGTACTTGGTAAGGCACAGAAGTATGCTCTGTGCTTAAAAACTACTGTATAATCATAAGACTTGCAAAAYGGCATATATGGGCAGATGTTGATTTTTTTTTTTTAAATCAGTGCCTGTTTTATTCTAATGTACATACTATGTCATTTCCTTGATTTGCAGTTACCTTTTGACAAAAGTACTGTAACATTTAACCAGGGCTTTCTGACTTCCAGTTTGGTCAGATTAACTAATTCTAGAAAGTTTTAACAGTGTTGAATATTAAAAGTTCTCATGGGATATCTTGGCAGCATGCTATTTTAAGAGTTGGCCTCTTAAGTATGCCATATTTAGTGGGAAAACTGAAAGCTTCTTAGATGCAAAGGAAATGCTTGCACTAATGTATTGTAAGTTATATTTCATTTGTTATGAAATCCTTTTTGATTTTACAAGAAATGTAAGACAAATATGAATGTGTTCTTTTGAGAAGCAGTTACTGTATTTTGATTTAAATAACTATTATGATTTTATAGCTCACGGCCGTAAACCACAAAGAGACCAGTTCATGCTGAAGTGGCAAATGAAATGTGATGTAGCTTGTACATTGATCATTGTTTCAATAAAGAATTTGCACAGAGTATGCTGAGTATGTACACATTCAACAAGATTATAATCTCCTAGTAAGTGTATGCCATGGCTCCAGTTTAAATGGAAGCAAACTATTTCTTTCATTGTACATCAGCTAAAATTCCAGAAACTTTGATCAGAAGAAACAGCTATTTGCCTGATAGTTTCTGCCYCCCAGGCACCTCTGTTCCAAACTGACCTTTTAAAGGTCCCCAAGTTTTCATAAAGTTCTGAAGAGGAGCTGTGGTCATTTTCAGCATCTAGAACTGCTGTTGTTATCAATAGCCTAGATGGCACATGTACATAGCATTCTTTGGAAGCACATCAGCACTTCCATGTGTAATCCAAMGGACCTTTTTGCAGACGCGTCCTTTCTGAACTGTGTCTCTGAGCACAGCAGAAAGTTTTGCTGCAGTTTTAAGAGTTGGGGCCAATGAAATAAACATCTCTTCTCCCAGAGGCACTCTGGTACCAAGACAAAAGAGAAGTGTGGACTGCCATATCTGCATGAATTTCTTCACCTGCCCTAAAAGGATGAGGTGAAATGAGTTTCTTGTGCCACAATAGTTGGGCTGTATCACTCTCTAACCATCTTCAGCAGGACTCAGTTGAAGCAGTCACTCTAATACCTTGTCCTGGCTCTGCTGTGCTATACAGCTAACAACCACAGTCACTGATGGAGATGGTGTTGGGGGGGTTTGCCCTTTCAAAAATGAAAGACTTGCTCTCGCCAACTACCTGTTCTACATATTTTTGAAAAATATGGCCTATAACAGAAAAATTATAACTGCTTCATGTTTTAACTCTGCTGTTCAAAAGTGTATTCCAATTTTGAAAAACAATTTCAGAAGCATTTTTATTCAATGGTTTTAAAATGAGATGGCCACCAATTATTTGTAAAGTAGATCAATTGCAAACTGATCGTAAAACTGAACACAAGGCCAGAGCCATATGCTATTTTACTGTCTTAGAATGCGACCCTGTCTTGCAACTGGGGCAGTTTGACATGCTGTGCCTGGGCTTTTTCATTTAGAACACACCTTTTCAGGATGCTCCGTTCCAGCATGCTGAACTCCAACAGGTTTGTTGGAGCATTTTTCATGAGGGCAGAGTGCCACCAAACAGTTGGTCCCAGTGAGCTACACGCCTGAACGTGCTGAAACAGGCTGCCCTCAGTCCCAGTACTTACAGCAATGATGTTTGTCATGTGGAGGAGACTGCCTTACATCACTAYTACAAATGCACTCCAAAACTGGAAGCTGCTGGTGGGTATGTGTCAACAGCGACAAAGATGAGGACAGTGCTCTCCAAGTCTCGAGCCAGAGAAAGCTGGTGAACAGTTCAGAGCTGGTACCCTAGGTGTCTGCAGTGCCACTACACCACTTTCCCACAGAAATGGATACTTAATAGCCCATATCCTGCACTACTGCTTAGAATAACCAGCTCAGTCCTTTTTGTCCATTTCTTCTTTTCCCTGTCTTATCTTCCTATACTTCCTTCCATCCCCAGCAGCTCTGCTGTGCCCCTTCTCAAATGAGAACAGAATTAAGTTAGTTGTCAGGGCAAGTGTTTCTGCCCCCCAGGCACCTCTGTTMCAAACTGACCTTTTAAAAGTCCCCAAGTAGATTTTTTCCCCCAGCTATACTAGGCTCTAATGCTGTGGACTATATTTAGCACTCTGGCTCCAAGGCCCAAACTGAGTCATTTTACTCTTACAGTAAAGGCTGACTTGTGAGTCCATGGTATCATGTGTAAGTCTGCAAATTGGGCAAAGATAGTAATGTAAACTGAAGCTACATTAGCAATTTCTTATTTTAAATCAAAATGTATGGCAGTAAACGATAAATGTGGCAGACTTAGGACGCTCCGGTTATGTAATGAGAAGCTATTTCATACCACAAGACAATGGAAAAAAGAGAAAAGAAAAGGCATTGAGTATATCATAAAGAATGCATGAAAAACCTTGTTTATGACTGAGTAGAAATTCAGCATCACTATCATATCATTTTGCCATCCTATAGCCAGCTCCTATTTTGAGAACAGATTCCTGTTACACCTACTCTAACCAGAACCTTTCCTATATGGATAAGGACCTTAGGCATGACAATAGTACCAGAGTGTTGTGGGTTGACCCTGGCTGGATGCCAGTACCCACTAGGTCTCCCTATCACTCCCTTTTCCTCTGGGACGGGAGAGAGTAAGATGGTGAACAGCCAGCAGGGTGAGATAAAGTAGTTTTATTACAGCAAAGATACAAAATATAAGCAAAGAGTTGCATGCACAAAAGCTAAAGGAAAAAAAAAGAAGAAATCAATCTCTACTTCTCATTAGCAGCATTGTTTGGGCACTGCCAAGGAAGCAGGGCTTCAGCAYGCGTAGTGGTTGCTCTGGAAGGCAAACATTGAAAACTCATGAATGCCCCCCTTCTCAAAAACTTCTTCTGCAGTATTGCCCCACACAATATCATCAATATATTGTAAGWGTTCTGGAGCTACACCCTGTTCACTCCCAGACACACAGTAGTTTTGCCAGTGGCTGAGAAATATGTGAAGGATGCAGACACSAAGGTCAGTGGAGAAGAAGGGGAAGGAGATGCTCCAGGCGCCAGAGCCGGGATTCCTTTGCAGGCTGTGGTGACGACCATGGTGGAGCAGGCTGTCCCCCTGCAGCCCACAGTGACCATGGTGGAGCAGGCTGTCCCCCTGCAGTCCACGGTGACCATGGTGGAGCAGGTTGTCCCCCTGCAGCCCATGGGGTCCACAGAGGGTGCAGAGATCCACCCACAGCCCGTGGAGGGAGGTCCCCACGCCAAAGCGGGCAGATGCCGAGAAGGGGCTGTGTCCAGCAGGAGACCCACGGAGAGAGAGGCCTTGCTCCCGAGATGGAACAGCCTGGCCTTGGGCCTGCACCCAGGGGACGAGGGACCCCACGGTGCAGCAGTTTTGGGGACGACTGTCTGCCTGTGGGGGCACTCACAATGCAGCAGACGTGTGTGGACTGCTGCTCGTGAGAGTGGAACTGCGCCGGAGAGGTTCACAGAGAACTGTCTCCCATGGGAGGGACCCCACGGCAAGGCAAAGGAAGGACTCTTCTCCCTCAGCAGCCCCAGATGATCCAGTGATGAACTGACCAACCCCACACCCTGAACTGACCAACCCCACACCCTGAACTGACCAACCCCACACCCTGTTCACCTCCCGCTGTTTTGTACTGTCGGTGGGAAGTGGGGAGGGAGTGGGGAAAAGATTGGTGTCTTTGAGGGTTGTATTTTATTTCTCATTATCCTCCTCTGACTTTGTTAGTAAAAAATTCACTTCATAATTTAAGTAGTGCCTGTTTTGTCCATCAAGCGTTTTCTCCCAGCTCCTTATCTCAACTCATGAACCCTTTTGTTAATTTTTTTTCCTTTGCTCTTCTCTGCCCAGTGGTGGTGGGGGAGAGCGAATGAGCAGGTGTTGTGGGTGCCTGGCTTTCGGCCAGCATTCCAAACCACGACACAGAGTTATCAAAAAAGGCCTTGTCTCCTTTATCTGTGATTTTAAAAATTATTTTCAGGTCTATTTAGCTATGCATCAAATGCAATTCACAAACAACCACCCTCCCCTGTTGTGGAGCCACAGAGTTTGAGATCTCATGTTGAAGATGCAGAAGCTGGCCCATCTGAAATACATTTGCCTTCTTTTGCATAGGTTTTGATTTTGCTGCACAAGAAAACATTTGTATTTATCAACAATTCAGGCCCAGTGATTCTCAATTGATAAATACAAAGAAGCAAAATAAATGCCAGCAAGACCTCCCTCTTTCTGAAGCCTCTTACTGCTTCTGCCTCAAGGTTAGCCCTGATTGACAGACAGCTCTGAGTTGTTTGGGTATCATTTAACTCCTTCCTGGTGGTGAACACTACCTTAGTCAGTAAACAGGATCGCAGGAAAAAAAAAAAACCAACAAAACAGCTAGAAAAAGACACTCCCTTCTAAGGAGACAAGCATAGATCTTGCCTGTTTAAAATGCTTTGTTATCCTTGTCTCTAATATGTGCAGAGTAAACAGCCTCAGGAAAAGGCAGTAAAAAATAGAGAGAAATTTAAGAAGATTAACATGGAAAACTTTTTTCCTTTCCTTCAAAGTATATTAAATTCTAACTTATTTAACCATAAACATACTCAAGTGAAGAAAAAGGAGGTGTCTAAAAACAATGAAGTTTTCACTCCTAATGTCAAAATAAATTATTACAAAACTATGAAACATATTTCCCAGTCCTTCTCTTAGGATGTCTTTTATCAGGTATTTTTAGTCTGGTTTATGGTTCTACTTAGGTGACTGCTGCTTCTTTATGGGTGTGGTGGAAGTGCTTTCTTTTCTGCCTTCTTCTTGGTTAAATATTCTCTACTGTGTGTGATCTCTTGTGGATAAAAATCAATATTCCAACGAAGATTTATCTTCATTGGAATATTTTGCCAGTCCAAAGCCTTATTTGGTATTTTGCTTTACTGCTTGGACTTTGTTTTGTTTGCCCTAAAATCTTCATATTTTAAAATCAATCAGAGGATTCTAGTGGGTTTTTTTTTTTCAGTTGCCTGTTTTGGGGTAGGATCACTCACATCCATCTGTATAATTCAATTTTAATTATGCAGACATAAAATTAACTTCTCCCAAGTTAGTGCAGGATGAAGTAATCAATAGACTGCAGCAGATTTTTTGCAGAACAGCATCAAGAGAAAAGGTAAATCCATAATTCSCAAAATACAATTGGAATAAATGTCCTCATTCATTTGTGGGACTGTGGCCATGTCATGTTCTTTTGCGTGTTCACTTGAAAAAAGTAATACATGATACATCTCTGCCTTAACATGTTTCTTTTTCCATCATGGATGGAATAGCATATTTGCATTATCCATACATTAGTTATCCATTACCTTGATTAGTTTATCTTATTCATTGGATAGCTTGCCATGTGCAGGGGCCTCTCTAAATTAGGTATTTCTGAAGAGACTGCAGACAGCTCCATGACACTATGTCAATTATACAAATTTCAAATTAATTGATAAATGCTTTTCCCCTTTTTTTTTTTTTAACTGAAATGCTGTATTTCTATATAGGCTAATATTTACATGCTAATGGAGTCTGTTTTTAACTAGAAACTCCAGTTTTCATAAGCATGCAGTRAAATGACAGTAATCTGCTGCTGAATAAAACTGCTTTTTGCAACTACAATTTCTACATTTCATAATCCCCATGTAATCTCTGTTAAGCAYAGAGCTCATTCTTTAATATCTGCACCCCAAATGAGGTGAAAGCCTCYAAATCTCTGTTATTCATGTATCAGGCTACTGGTTATTTTATTAGAACATATAATAGACCTATCCTGACACTGTAATTCCTGTTGCCATTACCAAAAATAGCCCCGGAGCATTAGCCAAATGTTACATGATACACCACCACTAAGAACTTGTTCCTACTCTACACCAATTTCAGGAAAAAAAGACCTGCAGAAAAAATCTATCTATTCTCAGCAGGGAAGCAGGTAATGAAAKGCTCTGAAGGAGTCCACATGTTATTCAGGGGGGGAAAAAAACAAAACCATAAGTAATTATTGGGAACCTTGTAAAATTGATGCAGTAGCTAAAATATCACCCAAGAGGTAACCTCCAGAGAGGAGGTGACTGCAGCATGGAAGCTTATCCCAATAGGCAGCTGTCACTTGTCAGACAGCAGCTATAGACACTTGTCAGGGCAATCCACGATACCGTAAGGAGACAAACATTATCCTAGATCAGGTAAATAAGCAGTGTCCAGGACACTACGGACAGTATTGCAAGATGTGGTTCCCAGACTGCTCAGGTGATTGTGCAGCATCTGAAACTCAAACCCATTTCTGGACTAGAGATGGGCACAGGGAACATCACGGTGGAGTCAGACTCCACACTCCACATCCTGGTGGAGTCAGACTCTTGCATGAGAACCCTATTTTTTCCTTTTGGCTTGGTGTTGTGACCAAAGTACCCCTGCCTTCCTTATTTGCTATAAGGTAGCACTACCTTATAGTTKTTCTTCAAGGGGGACTAAACATGGGCTCTTCAGTGAGGCAACTGCTGTGATTGCAAAGAGGAAAGAGCTGCACTGACAGGTGTCAGCTTGCCTTTGTACCGTTCCAGACTCTCCCAGAGACTGCCAGCATCTGAGTGGAAAAGGACTGCGATGCTGTGAATCTGGACAAACCAGGTGCAGATGAGAACGAGTGGGAGGGAGTGAGCTAGAGGCAGACTAGGACAGTGCAACAGACGTGGAATTAAGATGACAGTTCCACGCTTATTACTGAAAAACACCCCCAGCAAAATGATCTCTCTGTTTCTATCCCAAAGTATGTCACACTTTGGCAGCTCAGAAACAGCTCCTTGTCCTGCCTCTGACCAAACAGTTTTCACTTATTATTGAGCAGCTACAAGGTTGTCTAAGCCTAATAGATATTTGCTGTGGCTCTTCTTGCCCTGTCTCTCCCTATTACTAATTTACAAGAAGGCATGGGATTCACTTGCCAGCACACATGCAAAAAGCTGGTCCCCAGAGACCTAACAGACTGACTATTCTGTTCCAAGGAGGATGTGCAGAAGCTAAGCACATCAAGATGAATTAATAGATTTAAAGCCTCTTTCTGGTTAAGCCCAGTATGTTTATTCATCTTCTCATTCTGTAATGGAAGGATGCTGGCCAGATTTCACAAAGTACAACATGAACTATTGCTGCTTTTTGAGAGTGTTTTATGTTTTTTCCTTTCAACTTATAAAATTTGAGCTCTGAAAGGTTAAGAGAATTAAAGGTTAATCACAACAATTTCTTCTCACCATGACATAAACTGCATTCTGTGTCTATTTGCTGTTTGCAGAACAAACACAGGATATCTTAGGAAAATCAATGTTTTCTCAGTGATGGTGGTTGTCCTCAGCTTGCGTCCAGGTGACAGTAGAAAAAGTTTTAAGAAGCTGTCAATTAGCAGAATTGATAGCAAATGCTTTTGATACCTTGTTTGGAAAGTGTCTGCACTGGGGATTCCCATTTTGTAAATAAGCTCTGTTGACTTTACATTGACTTACCATATAATGGATTGTAAAAGGCCAGTTTTACTGGAGCAGAATTACAAAATCTTTCACAAGTCTGGCCTACTGCTGCACATTTTTTGTCTTCTTTTAACTGTTTGCTATAGGATATAATATGTACTATAAAACTTTATTGCTCTACYCATCCAATTAGAGAAATTTTATTGAAATATAGAACCATAAAAATAAAAGTCTCCCCTCATATTTTTTCTTCCAAAAGCTATCAACAGTAACTCTGTAGTTTGTGTCACAAACAATGAGACAGATGCTGATAACTGGTCCACTTCAGCCTAGACCACAGCCACTTCATAAGAGTGTTGACAATTTGTTGGCTTTGRAAAGGCCAAAGCATGTACTCTTCAAGGGGCTGAAAGGAAAATGTTCCACAAATGCCAAGCAGGAACTTGGCACCATGATCATTTGGCAGAGGAACAGCATTGTACATAAACAAGCAGAGAGAGGGAGCTTAAATTCTAAAGACCCTCTTGAGAAAAGATAGAAAACGGTTCCTAGGAACAGTGAACAAAAGCTGTCAGAAAAACTAAGATTATTGATTTTYGTCATGAATGACTTATGATTATGGCTATGTGGATGGGAATGGAATGGAAGACTACACAGTACAAAGCACTGTGTTCTTCAGTCTCATGAGAGATTCCACTTGCACTCATTAGATAAGGCACAATGTCACATTTGTTAGATCTGTTGGGTTCAAATACTGTATTTTACTCACTAATCCAATTATCTTCCTGTTTCACCACATCTTTAGATGACATTAATGTGTTATCATAAATTAATACAATGTTTCCGTGTATATGTGTGTAGAGGAAAATACAAAGGGTGAAGAGCCACTAATTTTCCACTCAAATGATCTGCTTCAAAATGAAGCTGACCAAGCTGCAATTTTATTTCCATACCTATCATACTTTTATTATGCAACACACAAACAATAAAAATAAGAATATGTATGGCTGAGAGTTTAGATTGCCAAGTGGCTATCTAAGACAAAAGAATTGATTAAGCAAGGTGACAGGATCTCTGATCCAGCAGATGAACAAGCTGTGTTCTGCCTTCTGTATAATTGCACTGCTCAGTTCTAAAGGGGATCTGCTGTGACCTATGTGTGCTTTAGTTCTGCACTGCACAGCACTCAGGATATTCATCAGTTATCACACCCCACACCCTTGATATCTTTCACAGCAACCATCCAATACCAGCTCAGGGTTTCATAATGCACACTTACAAAGGCTTTCAAAACCTTACTTTGCACTGAAACAGTAGGCATCCTCCTCAGAAGTCAAACATAACCTTGCTCTTCCCTCAGAAGGTTGTTAGTTCACATCCAGTCCCGTTCTCTTAAAATACAACAAAGATTAACAGAAGGTGGAAAATGAATCTTCAGGCTCACCAAATAAGCATATTCAGTTTTAAATACTAACACTGAACTACTACTGTGCAAAGTGGCATTCTGCTCTCTTCTCTTTTACAGGTCTTTTGCAACTTTCTTTTATAGCCCATGACTTTCTAATTTGTYGGTCTGAACTACACCCTCCACCAGAGAAATCACTGTATGTGTTCTGCTTTTTCTTGCACGTACTTGCCACTTGAAAGAAATGCAGTTGTGCAGTTAGGCCCAGATCCAGAAAAACACATGAGCACTTGATTTATATATATGAATAGCACCATTGTGCRGTATGCAGACTTTTTCTCAGTATTTGCCATCAGTCATTTCCCTGCTCTTGCTTCTTTGTTCCCCACTACGGCATGTGGCCTTTCTGTTTATTCCAAGATTTTCCTGTAAATTCAAAACCAGTACAGTCTATGCATATGGCCATGCTCAGAGCTGAGGGGAGTGGGGTCTCAGATGAACTAAGACATAAAATACTCAAGCAACTGTTTAAAATGAGATGYCCGAAAGTTCTCAGCAGTGCTTTSCATCTAAATCAATTAACATGTATCAGAACAACAGCGGGATAGCTTGCTTGTTCAACTTGAACTTTAGGGAGCTCATTCTGGTAGCTCATTCAGTTAGAAAAATACCACCGCAGAAGAGGTGGTGCAGGTTTGTCAGTTACAGTATGGCTGGGACATTAAGCATGAAAAATTCTAAAACAAAACTACTTAAAACTAAATAGTGTGGATTCTATGATATCATGAACCTTTTATTATTCCTTTGCCTATGAGCAGTGGTGTATATTTCATGGAGAGATATCAATATATTTCAAACAGTCTCATAAGTAAAATAAACATTTACAGTTAGGTATTAACTGAGTCTGATCATTACCATGAATTGTCCTGGAAACAATTTCATATAATCAAGTAATTTCAATTGTCACAGTTTTGGCTTAGGAAYACCTCTTAGAGATTCCCACATATTGAACCAGACATTTATAAGTGCTGCTGGGGTGTTTATTCTAKAATGCCAGATGATGTAAACTCTTTGCAGATGTGCCTGATGGGATGCAAGTTCACACTGGACAATTTCAGTGGGAAGGTGCACCATGGTCTGCTATACTTCTTACAGCATAGCAGAAATGCCAGTGCCGGTCAAACACTTTCATAAACTCCATTGGGAGTCAACAGCACAGCTCACAGGGCTGTTAACAACCTTGCAGAATCCAAGTGCTGGTCTCATATAGCAGATATCTCAGCTTTTTGAGATTAAAACCAGGAAAGAAAGTTGAAAGTTGAAAGAGCAATTTAAAAAAAAATGTATTGCATTAGTGACTTGTATTGCATGTAACATCATCAATCTGGTTCTCAAAAAAGGGGTAATGGTTTTGGTGAGAAATTTTGGTTCAGCAAGGCATAAAAGGTCAAGAACAAGAAGTTGATATTACTGTAAAAGTACATTCAATGCTCTTGTCCTGACAAAATGAATTCCTAGTTTCTCAAAACCCTTCAATAAAATATTCCTGGGATATTTTGAAAAAGAAAAA